>NC_136057.1:1863636974-1863783048 GCF_964261635.1 Lissotriton helveticus
GGCACAGTGAGCCCAGGACCTACGTCTAGGCATACCCAGCACACTTAGTGCGAGAAAGCAAAAGACACACAATTGATGGACGGAAGGCAGAACAAATCAAAACATTCTCCCCAGTCAAGAGGTCTTGAATTGTTCTGCATTCCATCCATCAATTGTATGTCTTTTGCATAAACTACAAGCCTTGCATCTCGTTGCTTTTGCTCCCTGCTAGTCGTAACCACCATACTCCAAATACTTATGCTGTGGTCCACTGCCACACGTGAACATATACCAGCAAAGTGAAAAGGACCAGTTCTAAAATGGAGAAAGAAATATGTTTGTAAGCTCCTAAGCGTCTTAAAGTGTAAAGAAAACACAAATATCTACCTTCCCCAGGTAAGATTTTTCGAACTTGTGTTACTGCAGGAAGTTGATTACTTAACCTCTTGTAGTGACCCTCATTTGGACCAAAATTTCAACTGCATGTGCAAAGTTCTACATGGTCCAAAAACGAGCATTAGGAAAGCAACATCACAAACGCTGCTCCAAGATGCTTCAAAAGTCTGATCTGAAAGATAAACTGACTGAAGTAATCCTAGCCTCTGATTAAATCTGTGAGTTTGCAAGAAAACCAGTAATCCAGACCTCTATTAAGCCTCTGACCCACCACACAATTAAGTAAACCTGAACTCTAAACCTCTACTACACTTCACAGAGAAGTTGGTAATGCTGACCTGAGCTATATCTGTGACCTGCACAGAAAATACTGAGCTCACAATACCTTACTGCTGCGTCAAAGTATATAGTAACTCTAGCTTCATAAAAGATTTCTGAAATTCAGTAGTTCTAGAGAAGTGCACCTCTGACTGAATAAAAATTAAATGAGCACTTAAATCTGTTATCACTGTGCCTCAATCCAAACTATTTCCGCGAGTAGACTTTTATGGTCAACTAATGCCAAATTGATTACGTTGCAAGAATTAAGGCAATGAAATGGGGAGGAAGGAGTTTCATCAATAGCACTGCTAAGCTATGGAACTCCCTCCCACTGCATCTTAGGTCAATACCCACCCTTCTTGGCTTTAGAAGGGTATTGAAGACGCGGCTGTTTAGGAATCAGTAATGCACCAGCTTAGTAACTCATTGTACACAAGCGCCACAACACCTTCGGGTAGACGAGCTTTATAGAAATGTATTTAACAAAACATAACAAGATAATAGAAGAACAGGAACGAGGGGTCCTCCTACCTTGTCTATTATAGACTGCATGTGGGATTTATGGGACTGGTCCCCATATAAGAGCGAGGACCACTGATCTGGAGCAATGCGTAAACCCGCCTCCATAGCAATTTGCACAATCTGTGAGTCATGCTCCCGCCGTAAGGCTTCATAGGTCCGGAACTCCTCCTTCAGTTGCATAAGGGAGGAGTCTTCATCACGCTTAGTAACCTGCGGAGAAAAAAGAACAAATACATCTAACACACCTACCACACAGGCACTAAGACCACAGACAAGAGAAGACCAGGTCTTACAACCATTACACAGTGAGAGCAGAAAATGGGCGACATGAAAGACGCAAGAAATTAAAATTACAGTCTACCATAGTAACTACAGAGAACAAAACACTGGACAGGAAGAATAAAGAACTTGCACCCTTATAAAGACATGACAGGGACACTAGAACAACAAGAGTGTAAGGAGAGACTTGTTGCATGGTGTATTTATATCCACTAAAGCCCTACAGCATAGGTGACAGAAGGAGTTCAGAAACATAAGATGTGAAGCGCTTAAAGTCATATCAATGTTAGGACAATTACTGTAGGATACAAATGAAGGAGAGAAGTGTTAATCGCCCTTGTAAAACAGTTGGACAACAAGCGTGACTATATACACATGGGATGTAATGATGGCATATATTTTTCAAAAGGCTCAGGGACTATCTGAAACAGGCTCACACCACCATTAAACAATAGCAACAAAACTAAAAACAAGCAAGTGCCAAACCCCAAAGGTGAATAGAGGTACAGTCTCAAGAAGAACCAAGGGTTACCTTAGTATTACCTCTGCAGGTGTGTTCAGCTAGCTAATTTCATAAATACCAACAAATTCACAAAGCCGGTTATATAATTCTCAACGGGCAGGTGGAAATCACAGTGAATGACAATCTGAAAGCATGGACTTTAGAAGCGCATAGTAATGATACCTTCTCAAACACCAGTAAATGGACAGAGAGACAAGCTTACCTTTTTGTTTCTCTACATACTCATGCCCACATTAGTTCCCAGAGTAGACTTTGCCAGCAAGTGATGCACTTTGGGACACCAAAGTTCAGACTCAATCAAATCCTCTTGTTGCCCCAGCAACCCCAATCTCACCTTGAAGCAGGACGCTCTGTAAAGTAGTTGGACAACATGCCCAATGCTTGTTTTAGAGGCTTGAGGAAAACGCGGTTCAAGTCGCTGGACAACAAAGAGAACCAAGACTTTTCGGGATAGTGCAGAGCCATCTTCCAGGGCTAATAGGACAAGCTTTAGGGCCTCCTCCTGCATCGCTGGGAACAGACAACAAACAGCACAGTCAGACACATATTAGAAAAGCATTCTGACCAGAGGCATCAAGAAACATATTACTCTGTAATTATCTAGTTGTAAGGCTGTGTGGCTATTTGGTTAATCAGGATCTGATATTCTAAAAAGCTACATACCTGTAACAACCGCTCTCCAGCATGGTTTTTATAGCTAAACATAGATGCTTCAAATAAAGATGGCCATCAAAAGGGAGTCTGCTGGATAACACCATTTATATGGCTAAACCAAAATAAACAATATGTTATATTTGCTGTCTAGTTCCAGATTATCAATCACTAGGTAAGTGGACCAGAGAACAGGGGATATCAGCATATAACTCAGGTTAACTAAAAACAAAAAGGTATGGGTGAACTTTCTACCCAAAAACTTCCAGGTGGCTATGACTTCTGTGGAAGTCAATGTAATAATGGGTGTGGAACCACAGATTGCTTCCATTGGAGGTTAAAATATTACTTACTTCTGACAGTCAGTTTGGAGTCTGTAGTGCTGTAAATTGCTTTGCATTTTTTTCTTCAAAAGAAGTGCTTTCAGTATTAAGGTGATTGGTGATACCTTCCCTGAAAGAAAACAAGTTACTTACCTGTAACTTCAGTTATCCAGTATTGGTATCTTTCATAGACTCACATGCCTGAATCATTCCCCGTCGCCGAGGCGGGAGTCCCACGGTAAATAAAATAGCAGTGCCAAAGGTAAAGAACAGTAGTAGGCCCTAAGGAAAAGGCCTGAGGCCCAAATCTTAGTAGCCTATCTACAACATTATGCTAAAAAGTCCAAAGTCTTTGTCCCAACCAATCAGCTAGCAGCACCCTCTAGAACCCTCTCTGCAGAGCCCGTTCTCTTCAGATTTTCGTTAGCACAAGTGGGAAATGAGTTTTCCAAATAGAGAACTGACTCTCCGGAGAGGAGAGTGGGTGCATGTGAATCTATGAAAGATACCAATACTGGATAACTGAAGTTACAGCTAAGTAACTTGCTTTCTTATCCAGTATTGGGGTATCTTTCATAGATTCACATGCCTGAATCAGAATAGCAAGCAGTATGCCAGGTAGGAGTCGGTTGCAGATGGTGGAATACTTGTACTGATAAACTCCCAGATACATTACTATTAATAAACAACAAGAGTAAGGCAACTGAACTTTTCATAAGTAAAACATGATCAGAAATTTAAAAAAACATTCATAGAGTAGTAAAAACATGGATATCTAACGTCAAGTACATCCATTTGTTAAAATCGAAACATATATATATATATATATACATATACATATACATATACATATATATATATATACACACACACACACACACACACACACACACACCTAAACATACATTGTATCTGTATATCAATATATTGAAATCTCTGTATAAATACAAAAGTAAAGAACACAGGTTACCTGAAGTTGTTCTTAAAGAAATAGGTGTCGTAAGACAGCCTGACCACCTGCCACATCCTCTTGACTCGTTGATTGCAGGCAGTAAGGTCTCGTGAACGTGTGGACATTCTTCCATGTCGCAGCACAGCAGATATTTTCCAGCGTCACCCTGCAAACAACGCTGTAGACGCTGCCACATCTCTTGTGGCGTGAGCCTTGACCTCTCTCAGTAGTGGTCTATTCGATTTGATATGGCAGAAATGGATTGCAGAAGCTATCCACCTGGAAATTGTGGCTTTTGTGACTGCTGTACCGAGCGTGGTTTGACCGTCAGCCACAAATAATTGATCAGATTTCCTGAAGGTTTTTGTCCTTTGCAGGTAGAATTTTAAACATAGTTTGATGTCTAAAGAATGTAGTGTTTTTTCCGCCGGTGTAGTAGGACTTGGAAAGAAAGCTCTCAACTTCACTGGTTCATTTAAATGGAACTGTGATGGTACTTTAGGTATGAATGTTGGATTCGTTCGTAGAGTAACAATCCTTAGAGAAATGCAGGAAAGTTTCTTTAATAGTGAATGCCTGAATTTCACTTACTCTTCTGGCAGACGTTAAGGCTAGAAGTAGGGCGACCTTCCATATGAGATACTTGATGTCTGCTTTATGAATGGGTTTGAATGGATGTTTCTTCAGTTGTGAGAGAACCATATTGAGTTCAAATTCCAGTGGAGGAGGCCTAACCAGAGGATAAGCTTGGAAAAGACCGCTCATGAACTGTCTGATTAGAGAAAACGAACATAGTGAGGGAATTTATTTATTTATTTATTTATTCAAAGTTTTATATAGCGCGAACAAGATCCTTACAGATATCAGAGTGCTTCACAAAGACAGGGTAGGGGCAGTAGGAGTGAACAGAGATAATGGGAGCAGTATAGTAGTCACTAACATGGTAGGATAATAGTAAACATACATAAAACATATCAATATACAATCAGGTAAACAAGTAATATAAGATGGTACAAGTCATTGATCCCACTACAGAGGTGTTCATGTGCACCTTGGGTGTGTGGATGGCTTGTACCAAAGTCTTAGTGTAGCGAGAACACTGAGTGGGGGCATCGGGAGAGTGAATCAGTAAACCAACGTGTATCATATATTGGTAGTGACATCATCAAGTTAGAAGTATAGTCTCAGAGGACAAGGTGAACAGTGATACAAAGCAATGCAGAATCTCTGATCCAGCACCAATAAGGTTCAGGAGATCTTGGCCAGAAGGATGGTTTTCACCTCTTTCTTGAAGAGTGCAGTGGAGGAGATCAGCCTAGTTTCAGGCGGGAGCGCATTCCAGATCCTGGGTGCCATTCCAGAGAAGGAGCGCTTGTATGTTTTCTCTTTCCGGAATCTACGAGGTTTCAGGAGTAGGTTTTTTTGTACTTCTATTGGATCTCGAACCTCCTGATATAGACAACTTTTGAGCGAGGTAGTTGGGTGCATTGTGGTGCACGGCCGCGTGTGTCATAACTGCAATTTTTAGCTGTATTCTGGCTTCAAAAGGCAGCCATTTTAGAGACTTTAAGTCTGGGGATATATGCGAATGTTTTCTTGAGCCAGTAATGAGTCTTGCTGCAGCGTTCAGGGAGGCTCTTAAGGGTGCAGTTGTGGATAGCGGGAGTCCGCTGAGGGCCACAATTCCGTAGTCTATTCGAGGGATGACTAGAGCTTGTACAGCAGTTTGGAAGTCTTCGGCAGGGAGGAAAGGTTTAATTTTCCTCAATGTGTTGATTTGGAAATTAGCTGCTTTTGTGGCTTTGCTAACGTGCTGTTGCATGTTGAGCTTGGCGTCGAGTGTGATGCCTAGGGATTTCGCCGAATCCACGATGGTAGGTTGGACATTGAGTGCTGTTAGGTTATTGAGCCATGTTTGGGTGGTGGAAATTTTCGCCGGGGGTGAGATGAGTAGGAACTCGGTTTTCAGAGCATTTAGTTTGAGGTGATTATCTGCCAGCCAAGATTGAGTGTTAATAAGCGTGGAATTCAGATGTTTGATATCTTCCGGGGATTGTAGCTTTATGTTGGCAACTTTCCTGAACCTGGATAGAGCCAGTAGATGGACTTTTATGGATGAAAAAGAGAGACCAGAGCGAGCCAGATGCAGTAGATAAGGAAGAATTTTCTCTGCAGGAGCTTCTATCGGGTGTATACTGTTAGAGTTACACCAAAAGCAAAACCTCTTCCATTTAAGACGATGAGTCTTCAAGGTGCTTTGTGCTCGTGATTTTAGTAAGATGTCACGGCAATCCTGAGGAATATGAAGGTCTTGAAATTCTAAGAATAAAGGAGCCATGCGTGTGATTTTAGAGATTGAGGGTCTGGGTGAAGTATCGGTCCCTCGCTCCGCGACAGCATTGTTGGAGTTGGTTGGAAGAAGGCGGATTGGACGGTCCTGGGATAGCAACAGAAGTTCTTGGAACCAGTACTGGCGCAGCCACCGGCAAGCAATCAGGATGAGACCGCAGCCCTCCAATTTCATCTTGCGCAACACCCTTGGTATCAACGGGATCGGGGGAAAAGCGTAAGCACAAATCCCTGACCATCACATGGACAGGGCATTCCCCTGTGACCCCTGTTGAGGGTATCTGCTGGCGTAGTACCGGCATTTCTTGTTTTGCTTTGTTGCAAACAAATCCAAAGTCGGTTTGCCACAAGCCTGGCAAACTCTGTTCACTTGAACGTGTTCTTATTCCCATTCGTGGCAGTCTGATAGGGACCTGCTGAGTTTGTCTGCTATTGTATTGTGGAGGCCTCTGACATGCTCTGCCTCGAGAGTTATGTTGTGAAGTGTTAGCCATTACCATAAATCCTGAGCTTCCTATGACGATGTTGCCGACCTTGTCCCTCCTGGTTTGTTCACGTAGAACGTGCTGGTGGTATTGTCGGTTTGAACTAAGACCGAACACCCTGCAATCCTTGGAAGGAACGTTTGCAAGGATAGGAAGATTCCCCGCAGTTCCAGACTGTTTTTTTTTTTGTAACTTATTATATAAAACAAAAGGAAACAACACATCAAACATACAAGCAAGGCAATACAGCAATAATACAGCCATTAGGTCTGCGCTCAAGGAGGACGGGAGATACATGACAATAGGAGAAAGAATTTTCGAATACAGATGAGGGGAGGGTGCCAAAGGCAGAATTGCATATGAACAGCACCATACACCACAGCTAGAAGGAATGTAGTCAGGGCGACTGGGAAGGACTAGGGATTGCAGTGAGTGGGGGTGTCAGTTCCAGACTGTTGATGTGTCATTGTCTGTACTTCTGAGACCATTTGCCTTGTACTTGTAAATCTTGGAGATGACCTCCCCATCCCTCCATGGACGCATCCGTAGTCAGAACGAAGTCTGGAGGGTTCTGTATGAACATGAGTCCTTGTGTCAGATTGGGTAAGAAGAGCATCCACCATTCGTGGAGTGACTTTGATGACGCCGTCGAAGCAACCGGTCGCTTGTTTCCACTGAAGATGTAGTTCCTCCTGTAAAGGTCTCATTTTCAGGTGCGCCTAGGGGATGAGATTTATGGTTGAAGAACACATTCCCAGGAGTGAAGCGAACAGGCGAACAGAAAGTGACTTTCTTTTTTAAACCCGACGTGTCAATTTCTGTAAGTGAAGTTGTCTTTCTTGAGATAAGAAGGTGTTGCATTGTATTGTGTCTAGACGTGCTCCCAGGAACGACAGGATATGCTTTGGATGCAATTGGGATTTGAATGTTGAAATGGCATTCTTTACATTGTGCTTTGAAGGACCTTTGATTAAACAATCTTTCAAGTACAGGAAGACCTGGATTCACCAAGAACGCAACGTTGCCGCTACTGGGGCCAGGCACTCTGTGAAGATCCTTGGAGCCGATTGGAGTCCAAACGGGAGCACTTTGAACTGATAATGGGCGCCAATCACAGCGAATCTGAGATACTTTCGATGTTTCGGATGAATCGGGATGTGGAAGTATGCGTCTTCCATGTCTAAGGAAGCCATAAAATCTCCCTTCGGGCAGCTCAGAATCTCCGACAGGATGACCATACGAAAACCCCGTTTTTTGAGGAACCTGTTGAGGTTGCGAAGGTCCAGAATTAGTCCCCATTCTCCTGATTTCTTTTTGATGAGGAAAAAACAGGAGTAGAAACCTGTCCGTTTCTGAAGAACTGGGACCTTCTCTATAGCGTTCTTGAGGAACATTGAATAAGCTTCCTTGAACAATAAGTGAAGACGAGGGGGAGGGGGTCCCTTGGGCAGAGTCGTTGGTGGCTTGGTGACAAATTCTAGGGTGTGCCCATGCTTTACGAGGTCTAGCACCCAGCGGTCGGATGTAATTTTTTGCCACTGATCTAGGAAAAAAGAAATTTTCACGCCCATAGGGAGGGAAGGAAATGTGATTGGCGCCCGGCTGAACTCACTTGTTTCTATGAGAGTCTCGCCCTTGATTGTTGGAGCGTTTTCGGCCTCCTTGGCGAGAGAAACCAGCCTTATTGGATTGGTGGTACAATGATTGATAAGATTGCCGATATTGAGGCTGATATTGTCTGCTCTGTTGATGGTAACCTCCTCTGGAGGAATAGCCACGCCCTCTAGCACCTCTGAATGTTCCCCTTTTGTACTGTAGGGAACCCAAAGATCTTGCGGTATCAATATCTGTCTTGATTGCTTGGAGGGCTTCATCAATATGTTTGCCAAACAAAGATTTGACGTCAAAGGCCATATCTAATATTTCGGTTTGGACTTCTGGTCGGAAGGTGGTAGCCTTTAACCAACCTTGGCGCCTGAGAACTGCAGCCCCAGTTAATTGCCTGAAATTTATGTTGACAATATCCAGAGCGCAGTCAATAGTTTCTGATGCTGCGCGCTCTCCCTCCAACAAGATCTTTCTAGCCTCCTGTCGTTTGTCCTCTGGAACAAGGTCAATCAGACCCGCCATGTCCAACCACATTTGGCGATCATAACGCCTAATGATCGCTAATGAATTCGCTGCCCTGATGCAGGCGGCAGCCATGGTTGAGAACTTTTTACCAATGAGGTCAAGACGACGTCCCTCTTTGTCCGGCGGTGTAGTGATGGGTGTGGCCGGATTTTTAGACCATTGTTGGGGCGGCCTGTGAAATGACTGAATCCAGCCTTGGGTGACCAGTGAGGCAGGATGGGCTGTTGATCTGAGCACAATATTTTTTATCAATCCATGGAAGCACTGCAGGCACGGATGCAGGATTCTTCATAATCTTGATGCCTTCAGTCCATATGTAATCTATTATTGGAATTGCTCTGGTAACTTTCCTAGCCTCACTCTTTGAAATCGTGGAGGAAGCAATCAGTTTGTTCCACAGTCACTGGAAGCTGAAACCTAGTAGCAGCACGCTGCATGAGATTATGAAATCCACCTATATCTTCTGGAGGTGGCTGATGGTTGTGGAGTTGGTGGAGACGGTATGGGAATAATATATGAATCATACCGGATCCAAGTGAGGATTCTCAGGCAGTTAGCCTTCTTCAACTTCTTCATCCCAAGAAGTGTCCAAAGTTTGAGCAGGCTGAACAGGCTGGTGCTGTTGAGGAGGTTCTGTAATTGGAGACGTTGGTGCCGGAACCACCGGCTGAGTTATAGGATCTGGAACTACCACAGGCTACGGGTGGTGGAACGACTTGCTGTGGTGGAAAGCGCTGCCTATAATCAGCTAACATGGCCTGCAAGTCCTGAATGAGGGTAGGAGGCAGATGGCTGGACTCTGAAATCCAAGAATGCCTCTGGTATCCTGTGTGGTGAGGAACAACCTCCTGGTAGTAGTGTTCCGTGTAGTCTTCGTCTTATTGACATTTAATGTTCAATTCTGAATGATGACTAGCTATTCCAAATGCTCCTTCATCGTCATCATCATAGTCATAGTCATCACCCTCCTCTTGGGCATGTGTGTCGAGGAGGTGAGACGGAGTAAGTGGTGATATATGCGAACACTCTTGCCTCTGGAAAGATTTAAGCTGGAAACTTTTCGAAGAAATAGGCGTTGAAAAAGTTTGCACCGCAACTAAAGACTTAGTAGAAGCAGGTTCCACTCCTGTAGATGGTATGGTCGTTGACTGGGGCAAAGACGATAAATTCACTGTCGATGGACTCTTCATTTTAGTCGCCGTCGACGAGATCATCGTCAATGAGGCAGACGTCGACGGGACCATCGTCGACAGGCTCGACGTCAACGGGACCATCATCGACGGGCTCGATGTTGACGGGGCAATCATCAACGGATTTGACTTCTACGTCGACGGGGCACTCGTAGACGGCACAGAAGATGTCTTCGTCGACGACGGAAGCTTTGTCGACTGTACCTTCATCAACGAGTGTTTAGACTGCTTCGTCAAAATGAGGCTTTCGTCGACGGATCATCGACGACTACTTTTTTAGAAACTATGGAAATCCTCGTCGACAGGATAGGAGAAGTAATAGAAGTAGTAGAAATTGTCGCAGTCGACAAAGGAGCTGAAGATGTGACAGAGATAGTCGACAAAGGTAAAGCGGAAGAGACAGAACAGCTTTTACTCACTGTTTAGATTCATTGCTTTTTAGAGTCCTTGAGAGCTGAAGCTTCTGTAGACTGAATAGGCCCAGAGGTTTCAGAAGGACCAGAAGTGGAGTGTGAGGATTTGAGATGTTTTCTCCCTTCACTTGACGAACTGTCCCGAGATCTTGCTCTCTTGCTGGAGTTTGAAGCTATCATCATCTTCAGTTGAAAAAGTTTTGAGCCACAACAGGACTCTAGCCTCGCTATCCCTTAGAGTTTTTGAAGGGAAGGTTCAGCAGATCTTACAATCTTTAGCCTCATGCTGTGGGTAGAGGCAATAGATACAGTCCTTATGTTGATCATCAACATGGACTCTTTGTCGCATGTTCTGCAGGGTTTGAACAAGGCATTGGCAGACAACATGAGAGAAAAACTGAGTAGCACTCAGGGAGACTCCCTTCCACACGACGTGCGGTGAAAATCTGAGGAGAACTGGCTCTTCAGAGAGGGTTCTAGAGGGTGCTGCTAGCAGCTGAATGGTTGGGACAAAGACTTTGGTCTTTTTAGCATAATGATGTAGATAGGCTACTAAGATTTGGGCCTCAGGCCTTTTCCTTATGGCCTATTATTGTTCTTTACCTTTGGCACTGCTATTTTATTTACCGTGGGATTCAAGCCTCGGCGACGGGGAATGATTCAGGCATGTGAATCTATGAAAGATACCCCAATACTGGATAACCCACAATGCTCCGGCACAGACTCCATACTTATGATTATGCTTTTCCCCTTATGCTCAATGTACATGTCAAAACATTATAAGGGCTGCATCCTGAGAGAGGAACAGGTTGTAAGTACAAGCAAATGGAAACAGAAAATAAAGTGGCTTGGACAAAATCCTGTCAAATTTCATCTCCGCTCTAGAGTGGCACCTCGCCTCAATATCCCATCATACAAGATAAAAAACTATAGGGTATATCCTTCTCTGTTCAAGCAGCCAAACTATGGAGCTCTTTACCCTCAAATATAAGATCCACGGATAATGATCTTATCTTCAGAAGACTACTCAAGAATGTGATCTTCTCCACATAACCACCATACTTAAACATAAATATACAGCATATCCCTCTGTATCTAAGCATTTATTTGGACAATAGATGTGTACCTACGTGTGTATTGCTTTGTATAAGCATGCATACTAATTATGTTTTTAAAGATACAGATATTTGTTTGTTCTGCCTAACAAATATACATATTACTTGTAGTTACATTATTGTGTTTAACGTGTATATAAGTGACAGCATAAATAAGTACATTTTTATAACTATTTACCAACAATTGCTTCACAATTGAATTACCAAAAAACTACATTAATTGGAAGTACAGCAAAACTTGAAGGTCTGAGATTATTGAATGCAACTTTAATCTACATAGATTGCCTTCCTTGTACGTGTGCCTTCCATGTGCATCTTTACATTGTTTACTTTGCTTCTAATTCAGCATATCCAATGCACTATCCTATATCTCACAGTGTCCTCTGCCTCCACTCTGACTCTTCTCAAACCTCTTTCTCTACTACTCTTTCCAATGAACTACACCATTTCTCACCCTTTACCGCTCTCAATATATCCTCTACCTCCACTCATTCATCCCAAAACCCATACCACTTTAATCCCCAAAATAACCAGTTTGAGACTCTTCCCTCCTCTACACCTCCTTGAATCATCTCATATCTCTTACTATTCAGATCTCCCAAACACGCCTTTTTAAACCCTCCCCTCCGACTCTTCTCCCTCGCCTTTACTCACTCCAAATCCCCTCCTACTGCTATGAACTTCGAAAAAAAAAAAAAAGTTCAGACCTTTCCCTCTTCTATCCCTCCACTCTTCCTTTTCAATCCAAATAACAGACTAACATGTCAAGTGCTCAAAATATTTTTCATATTTCCCTATATTAACGACCCACTAATCCCATTTGTGTTCCGGAGTAGCATGCTACCCGCCAGAAAGCGTTTCAACACCTTATCAGGGGGAGAAAGCTATATAAATGCAAACCCTTCCTTTTTCTATCCCTCCACTATCCTTTCACAATCCAAATAACAGACCAACATGTCCACCGCTCAAATTAATTTCATATTTCCCTAGACTAATTCACCATTATCCCTTTTTTGCCCTTTTTTGGTTCCGGAGAAGCGTGTTACTCGTTAAAAAGCACTAATCAGGGGTAGTAAGCGCAATATAAATGCAATTACTATACAATATGAACCTACATCACGGCAAACTGCAAATAGACTGCTACAGGTAAGTAATATTTCCATCTGAATGTGCTGGTGGAGATCCTTAATGCAGTTGCTTGCGAGCTGAAGTGGAAGGCCTCTGGAACAAGGTTTTAAGTACAGTCTACTTGATCTGTGCTTCTTGGCGGCCAGGAATGCACGCTGTGCTAGTGGGATACTGCCAGCTCCTTTTTTTTGCAAGTGGAAGGTGCTCTAGGTACCGCATATGTGAGCCTTTGGATGTGACATAATTTGGTTGAATACTCCCAACCGTTTATCTAGCAAGGCCTTCTTTTCAGATTGTGTGGTCAGGATATGGTTGGGCAAATGCTACACACAACTATTGTGTCTTTCTGAAGGACAGAGAATGGTTAACATAGCCTATAATAGCTCTAACAAATGTAAAGCGGGTAAATTGACAGACTGCGTAGCTCAGTAAAAAGGATGGCAAATTAATAGACTGATTAACATAGAATACCAACACTACTTTTCATGAAAAAAATAGAGACAGAGGGAGCAAGTGACAAAGAATACACGGCTGCCTTCTGTAAACCTGCATGAATGGTTCTTTAACTGACAGTTTGTTTACTCCCTCTTTGAAGAGTCCCCTAGATGACCTGTATTGGATACGAGTGGAATATGTCAAAAGGCACCATCATGAGCTTAGCGAGGAGAATATGGAGAACAACTAGCAGCCCAAATACTGTTTTAACACCTTCATTGCTTTAACAACAAATTAGGTTTTCTCTTTTGCATATATGCAGCTATTGCTACCCAATCAACAATTATGGAAGTGTAGGCACAGGCAAACATACCTGACCAATTTACCCATAGGACATTGCACAAAACAGTGTATATACATGGAGAGGCAGAATATAGGCATTTTGATTTGTGTGCAGCTAGAAAACAGGTTGGGGGTCCCCTAGGTGTGAACGGTTTGGTTGCGAACGGGCTGGGAAGATCAGCAATGTCACTGCCCACCCAGGAATGTGCTCTAATAACAAGCGTGAATGATGATAAAGCTCCATACAGCTTGAGCCATATTGGATAATTCTGGCAAATGTATGCTACTATTTGTCTATGTAGTGCTTGGTGGTCATATCGTCTGTCCCAATCATTCCTATCTTGTTGTGAAGTCTGCACCACCACTGCACCACCAAAAGCTCTAACACCTTCCTGTAGGGACACCTGAACGAGAAGGTTGCTCATGTAGGCCACTCGACCTGTCCTAGGGTAAGCTTTCCCTGTGACAGCAATAAGTGCGGCACCTAAAAAGCATTGAGTTGGTTTAAGAAACAAGTGTGACTTCATGGAATTGAGTGCAAGTCATTTTGCTTGAGTCATCCACTTCACCTGCCAATCATCCATGTACCCTATACACGTGAATCTAGCTGAACTACATATGTGCTAGCACCACGTGCAGACATTTAGTAAGAAACTTACAGTCCTAGAGCTGCTTCATAGGATCTTCAAAGAAGTCATAAATGTTTGAATAACATTTCCCCTGCAGGGAGCTACAGAACTATGAGCTACATTTGCACATCTAATTTCAGCACCAACTACCTCTTAGGTTTCTGAGAATTGCCCTTTCCAGAAGAGCCACCACATTGAACTAATCAAACCCTCAGTGCAAACTATATTGCTTCTACAGAGGTTATGTTCCGTATACTTGTAAACCACACTATCAGGTGTGTGCGCACCAAGCCCTTCCTATGGTAGGTTGATTAATTGAAAATCCAGTTCTTCAGTTTCTTGCAGAATTCAAAAGAGAGGAGAGGGCTCTGATGTGGAATAGGAGGCCTCAACATCGAATCTTGAAGCCCAAGGAGTCAGGTACATTCTGAACGAAGGAAAATATTCAGAATTATAAACCCACTTTACCCAGTCTTCAGAGCTGCACAAACTCACAGTGATGCAAAGAATTAGATTTTAAATTAATTGTATCCAATATTATTTGCAGAGTTTAAAGCTCAGGGTCCAAAAAATCTTCAAAAACAATGCCCATTACTCAAGGCAGACAATACAAAAGAGACCTACTTAATCAGAACAATAAAGGAGGCAGAATAATCACTGGTGTTCGAACTCTAGAATGCATTGCGTACTGACCTGACAAACAACCCAAAACAAACTACGGGACAGGCTCACAGAGAAGCCCCTTCAAAGAGGTGATTGCAGAAAGACGTTACCAGAACTGAGCTCCGCCCCTAACATCGAGGAAATGGGCCACACCCCAACGAGGAAATGCAGGACCCTGCCTAAGACATCAAACAAAGGCTAGGAAAGAATATTTCCCTGTCCTAACCTTATTTTCCATTACATTTAACAGGTGGCCCCTCGTGCAATCCCTTAACAATTAACCATGTGATGTTGCAAAGTCGACGCCAGGTAACAAAGTGGTGCGATATAAATAAAAAATATTTAATACAGAAACAGTTTCCAAAAAAAACTTTCCAACTCAGTTGGCCATGTGCCTTCCGCCAAACAATGCACCAGGTGGCCCCCGCTGATAAATATTGGGCTGTAGTTCCGTCAGAAGGCAGACCAAGCCTTCAATCTGATGAGAGAAGGTGATTTACTTGGAAGACTAACAACCCAGTACAGAATGAAATGTTGCAAGCTATTGGCCAAGAAATTCTCTTTAAGCTTAACTAATGATTTAACCAAGATGAGTGAACAGATTCCAAACTGCAGGTAATGATAGGGATGTCTTGTATAGCTCTATTGAAAGGTCACCCGAAGCTCTGTTCCCAACTCATGCACCAATAGTCTTCCCTTCACGCTGCATACCTGGTCCAAGGAACTGGCACCCCCGGGCACGGACAGCAGCCCAAAGATTGGAGGAGAGCTGTTGAGGATTCTGGTGCTGGAGGATGAGTTCTGTGACGGTTCTCTCGCCCAGCGAGCGTGCAGCCCGCATGGCCCGGATCCGCCCTTCCTCCTCCACCAGCTGACAATGCACCAGGGTCACTAGCTTCCGTTGCATTGGGCGGCTAAGCACGCTCTGAGTGCTGCTGTTCACACCAACACCTATGAAGCAGATAAGAAACACTTCAATGAACATCTGAAACACCAGAAAACAAACACACATCTTGTTTTAAAGTTAATAGTGGGTTTTATATCCTGGGCTAATTATGCATCTACGGATTTGTTTGCAAAAATTTACTTGTTTTGTCTAAAGGCTTGAGATTGTTTCTATCAACTAAGTGCCATCTTTTTAGGGGGTGGGGCTGGGGAGGAAAAAGTGAGAAAAATAGAGGGATGTGTTGACAAGCTTGCTTTCGCACTGAACTTCACAAACTCTGGGGATTGTAACAACACTTTGTGAAGTACAAATTAAAGCTCTACAAATGTTCAGAAGAGGAACCTTTGATAATTGAAGAAGGTACAATCTGCAAAGAGTGGAGGCTTGATCATAGTCTAAAAACCAATAGCGATAATCTTTTACATTTTTGTTTTGATATTTCAAAAACCTTTATTGAAAAAAATTGCACAGCACAGTTACAAGATTCCCCAGTTGCAAGGGACTAAGCACAGTGATACGATACAGCAGAGACTACCTCAAGCTTGTGAAACTTGGGGACAATGTCAGGGAGAAATGTCATGTAACCGCTGAGAGGATGAAAAGTACAACAGAAAGACACTAGAAGTAGAGAAGAGAGGCGGAAGGAGCAGAGGGGAGCAAGGGCAGAAGGGAAGTAGCTCATTGACCTTCACCGGAGGCCGCTGCAGCGGGGCGCCAGCATGGAGCACGGGAGAGGTCGCAGGGTGCTGAGAATCATGGCTTAAAAGCTAGGTCACAAGTGGACCCCATATGTCAAAAGGGCGAGATCGGGCTGGTAGAAGGTCCCAGAACTCAGACAGGAGGGTCTGGCAGTGGGACACGTCCTCGAGCCAGAGGGCAACCTTAGGCGCAGGACTACGACCCAAACACATGGAGACCCTGCACCGCGCGAGGACCAACAGCATGGCAGTCAAGCGGCGGGAGGCGTCCGGGTAAAATTTAACAAAGCCTAAGAGGCAGAGGGTCAGGTTGGACCAGTGACGAAGTGATTTCAGAAATAATAGCACAGACCTCGCACCAATACGCAGAGACCCGGGGGCACAGCCAGGTGAGGTGGGAGTAGTCAGCTGCGGGCGCAGAGCAGCCCAGGCATCTGTCACTTGCGATAAGTCCTAACCTGTGCAATTGGGCTGGAGTTCGACGAAGCCTATGTATGTACTTGAAGTGAATACGGGCAGACGATAAGTTGGGGATAGATGCTTGATCTGATTACAGCAATACAGTCAGTCGGCTCCAGAAATTTCGACTCCTAGGTCTTCGCCCCATACAAGGCGTGCCCGGTCAGAGGAGGTGGAAGACGCTGCCAGTGTGCAAGCATAGATTTTAGTGATCAATTTCTTAGGAAAGGGGGGTGCATAGAGAAGATCGAGAGTGGCCATCGAGGGGGAGGTTGAGGGAACATGGGGTGAAGCTTCCTACAGACAGCCCTGAGTTGGTAGTAAAGCAAGGTGTCCATGCGGCCAAAGTCTGCGGCAAGCGAGAAGAATGTGTTCCCAGGTAAAGGTCTGATACTATGGAGAGCCCCAGGCGAGGGCGTGTTTACTCATCCCAGAAGAAATTGTGAGAGAGTGCCCTCTTTCTGCATGGTTGCCCTCACTTTTTGCTGATTTGCTGATGTGCTTTGGCTGAGTGTGCCCTGGGCACCTGCTAATCAGATACCCAGGGCTTATGTTCTTTCCCTAAAACTGCATTGAAGCCTAAACCCAATTGGCATCTCTGGGCACTGGTCAGCCCCTGGTAAATGGTACCACAGGTACCCAGGGCATTGTGACCAGAAAATGCCTTCAAGGGCTGCAGCACTTATTGTGCTTTCTTAGAGGTCCTGTACCTTCACACTCACACACTGCCTTTGCAGGCTCCATGCTTTGGTGCAGACAAAGTGAAGTCGACAAGGCATACATCCCTGTGTGCCATGCCTACAACCCACTGCCCTGGCACAGATCAGTCACCCCTCTAGCTGGGTGCACTATACCAGTGGTGAGGGTACAGGTGCATGAGCCCTGTACCCCTACAGTGTCTAAGTCCACTCTTTGATATTGTAAATGCAGTACTGCCATTAAGACTATATGGTGCTGGGAGTTTGTCATTACGAACTCCACAGCACCATAATGGCTAAACTGAAAACTGAGAAGTTTGGTACCAAACTTCTCAGCACATTAAACCCACACTGATGCCAGTGTGGGATTTAATGAAAAATGCACACGAAGGGCATCTTAGAGATACCCCCTGAAAACTAACCTACGACTAGTGTCCAGGCTGAGTAGCTACTTTCAGCTGCCAAAACCAGACATGTTTCTGGACCCCTGGGTCGAGAGCCTGCTGCTCATGGGGGCCTGAAATAATGCACATCCTGGAAGGAGGTGCCAAGCCTCCTCCCCCAGGATGGGCAAGGTTCACGAAGGGGAAGCTTCAAAGACTTGCCGCCTTTGTGAGCTTTTCCAGGCCACTTGCTGCTTTGAGAAAGTGGAACCCACTGGTAATGACCCCCACTGGGGGGGCGGGGGGGTGGGGGGGGGGGTTGGGGGGGACCAGCGGGGAAAAACAAGTGAGGAAGCGAGATGTGCCCATCTCTGCCAACTCCACCCCTCAGGTGGGGGAGATGAGGTGAAGCACAACTCTCCGTCCTCGCCATCATGCAGATGGGGGGGCGCTCAGCCAACCAGGGAAAGGCTTATGCCCCCCGCTCACGGGAAGGTGGCATAATAGGGGGTGTACCCACCCAAGGGAAGGGACCCATTGGTCCCTACCTTTTACCTACCTGTAACGCCCCATAATCTAGTATTTAGGGGCACCCCTGAACCTTGCTTCCTCAGACAAGAACCAACTGCAAGAAAAGAGGAAGGACCGAACAGTTGTGCCAAAGCTAACAAGAGGAAGACGCCCACTGACTTGGCCCCAGCCCTTCCGGCCTGTCTTCACCTCTAACCTGCTCCTGCAAAATCCCGTTGTGTCCTGCAGCCAGCAACCTCAAAAAGCCCGGAGGACCTACCTGCCGTCAACCACAAAAACTGTCTCCCGTGAACACCGGATTTGTTCATCTGCAACCTCTGGCTTCGGCAGGACACTGCAAATCCGCACCACTCTGCACCCACCGTCCACAGCCCGAGCTCGAGTGGGCAAACACCATGAGGAGGTCCCCCATGCGATACGGACCCGAGGTCCGGTGACCCCTGAACTGCCTCAAGCCTCCAGCAGACACCTGCAGCCTAAATCCGGAAGGTACCCCCAACAGCGACCAGGAGCTGGTAAGAAGATCTGACCCTAAAAGACACCCCTGCACCCGATGCTCCACAGCCTTGGGTGGCCATATCTTACGGTGCCTAACCAACCCCACCTTCCCAACGTACCTCTCAAAGTGGTGATCGCACCTAAAAGACCTTCGTCCCCAAGCCTGCAGTGCATTTGCAAACTGGAGGTTCCCCATTGCATAAAACAGGGCGCCAGATGTCGAGCTAGCACCCGGCCGCCCCAGTGCCGCTGAGGGGGCACCTTTAGTACTACTTTGTTTCCCCATTTGCCCTGAGCTTAAGTCTAGGAGCTTGGCTCCCACAACCAAGTGGCCTGCTCCCTTGCAGCCACCAACCGGTGGACCCCTACCCCCCCATTGGATAAGGAGTAGTTTCTGTCCTGTAACTCCAGTTCTGTAGTAGGGGTATCTCTGTTATAGTCATAATCTAGTGAATAGTCCCGCCCATGTGCGAGGACCCCAGCAATCAAAAATAATCTCTTAAGTTGTCAGAAAATTGCAGAACTGCAAAGACACTTAAGAGAAAATTTAAAGACAAATAATGCAGCCTATATCCACAGGCTACACTGTCCAGTACTTCAACTAGAAAATTCCACCAAAAATCCACAAACAGCAAAGCCTGTCCAGATTTCCCTTGCTTCAACAGCAAATACCCTCAGAAATGATAGAGAGGAAGGCATGGACAGACAAGCCCCATAGGCTGCCATTATGTGGCTTAAATAGGATACTGTGCCTTTAAGAGAACTTTCCAGAACTTCTCCCAGTATCCCAGAATGCATAGCAGGTCCCTCTCACTTTCAGTTCTTTTTGAAGGCGTAACACGCCAGACCTGTCGCATTCCTTAAATGAACATCTCTTTCCACCGGGGAGGCGGGAGGGCGCTTATGACTATAACAGAGATACCCCTACTACAGAACTGGAGTTACAGGACAGAAACTACTCCTTCTGTAGTAGGGGATCTCTGTGTATAGTCATAATCTAGTGAATAGAATGGCAAGCCCATCCCCACACCAAAGCGGCGGTGGAGAAAAGAGAATTAACACCACTATTGTGCGAACAGATTTCGCAGCGAAGCCTGCCCAACCTGAGCGTCTGCCCTGGCATCAGTGTCCAGGCAGTAATGCTTAGCAAAGGTATGAACCGACTTCCAAGTGGCCGCCTTGCAGATTTCTGCAATCGGTACATTACGGAGCAAGGCTGTAGTGGCAGCTTTGCCCCTGGTGGAATGAGCCTTAGGCTTACCTCCTAAGGTCTTATTAGCTTTTCGGTAACATAACTGTATGCAGGACACAATCCACCGAGAGATAGACTGCTTAGAGGTCGCAAGACCCGTCCTGACTGATCCATAATTGATAAACAATTGGTCAGACCTACGAATATCTTTGGTCTTATCCAGATAAAATTTCAATACCCTCCTAACATCCAGGGAATGTAACGACCTTTCCGCCGGAGATGAAGGATTCTGAAAAAACGTAGGCAAAGTTATGGTCTGGTTGACATGAAAATCAGAAATAACCTTGGGAAGAAATTTAGGGTGAGTACGCATAACAACCTTAGCAGCATGAAATACAGTATAAGGTTCTTGGCAACACAGAGCCTGAATTTCACTCACCCTGCGGGCCGATGTAATGGCCACAAGGAACGCCACCTTCCAGGACAGGTGCTGCAACGAATCCTTATGAATAGGTTCAAAAGGCTCCTTCATCAATCCGGACAGCACCACATTCAATTCCCATGAAGGCGAAGGAAGCCTGACAGGAGGGAACACTTTCTTCAGGCCTTCCAAAAAATCTTTGATCACAGGGATCTGGAAGAAGGAAGTCTGTGAAGGACATTTCCTGTAGGCAGTCAAAGCAGCAAGATGAACCTTAATGGAATGGACATTAAGGCCAGACTGCGCCAACTGTAGACGATAAGGAAGGATGACATCTTCCTTACATGTCGTCGGATCATAGTTCTTGGACTTGCACCAGATACAAAATCTCTTCCACTTGTACGCATAAGAAGTCCTAGTGGAGGGTCTCTTAGACTCCTTCAGTATGTCCATACAATCTGCAGGGAGATTCAAATGACCATAGTGCACTATCTCAGGAGCCATGCTGCCAAACTCAAAGACGAGAGGTTGGGGTGCAACATCAGCCCCCCGAACTTCGTGAGAAGGTCCGGCCTGCACGGCAGCCGAATGTGAGGAAGGGGAGACCGGTGAAGCAGGTCCGTGAACCACCACTGCCTGGGCCATTCCGGGGCAATCAGTATCATCCGCGCCCTGGACCGCGACAGCTTGATGAGAACCGCCGGAATCAGGGGAATGGGTGGAAAAGCGTACAGAAAGCTGTTCGACCAGTTGATCCATAACGCATTCCCCAGCGTCCCCGGCTGGTAGTACCTGGAGGCGAAGTCTCGGCATTTGCTGTTTTCTGCGGTGGCGAACAGATCTACGTCTGGAGTTCCCCACCTTGCGAAGTCTTCTCCTAGTACTTTGTCGTTTATGACCCATTCGGGGTTTTCCTGGATCAGTCTGCTCAGTGCGTCCGCCTGAACATTTTGCACACCTGGCAGATGGGTCGCCGTTATCGTCAGTCCTCGAGCCAGAAGCCAGTGCCAGATCGCCTGCGCCTCCTGCGACAGAGTGCGTGATCTCGAGCCCCCCTGCTTGTTGAGGTAATACATTGTGGTCGTATTGTCCGTCTGTACAAGTAGAGAGTTGGTCTGGAAGGACGGGTGAAAGGCCTTCAGTGCCAAGTGAACCGCTCTGAGTTCCAGGAAATTGATGTGGTACGTGGACTCCGTCAGGGACCACGTCCCTTGAATTTGCAGGTCTCCGGAGTGCGCTCCCCATCCCTGGAGAGAAGCATCCGTCACGATAGTCTGAGTGGGAATGTCCTTGTGGAAGGGAACCCCCCTGAGGAGATTCTCCGCTGAACACCACCACCTCAGAGACTGAAGAGCATGCAGAGATAGATGTATCTTGCCGTCCCAAGATCCTCTCCTCTGATCCCACTGATCCTCCAAGCACTTTTGCAACGGTCTCATGTGCAGCCGTGCATGGGGTGTTAGGAAGATACACGAGGCCATCGATCCCAGTAGAGAAGACACCGTCCTCACCGTCGTAGATGGAGTGGTTATAAGAGCCTGAGCCTTCGAAGGAGTGATAAACGTCGGTCTTCCGAAGGAGACACGCTTGCCGACAGCGTATCGATGGAGGCTCCCAAGTACTGTATGCACTGGACTGGAGTCGGTACCGACTTGGACATGTTGATGTGCAACCCCAGCTTGTTCAAGAGAACACACGTCTTCTGGAAGTGCGCTTGCGCTTCCGTGAAGGAGGCCTTGATCAACCAGTCATCCAGGTACGGGTAGACAAACACCTTGTTTCTCCTTAGGTGTGCGGCTACCACCGCCATGCACTTTGAGAATGTTCTCGGCGCAGACTTCAGTCCGAATGGCAGTACTGTGTATTGATAGTGATTGGCGCCGACTCGGAACCGCAGGAACTTCCTGTGTGTGTGTGCAATGGGCACATGGAAGTATGCATCCTGGAGGTCTATGGCACACAGCCAGTCTTCCCCGTTGCAGCGGAGGATAAATCTGATGCAACGACAGCATGCGAAACTTTTCTCTGCGAATCCACTTGTTTGCTTGTCGCAAATCCAGAATGGGCCTGAACTCGTTCTTGTCCTTCTTGCGAACCAGAAAGAACCGGGAGTACAGACCTCTTCCTCTTTGAGACAGAGGTACGTCTTCTAACGCCCTTTTCCTTAACAGGATATCGGCCTCCGCCTGGAGCTCGCGCAGTTGATACTGTGAGCTGACCGGAGGGATTGATGGAGGCGGGCTGGTGAACCGAAGACTGTATCCATTGCAAACAATATTCAGCACCCACTTGTCCTGAGTAATTTTTCTCCACTCTGCCAGAAAAGATTGAATGCTTCCCCCCCACCGGAGCGGGTAACAGTTGCAGGGGAAGTAAGCGCTCAGGGCCTAGACCCGGCATGGCCTTTAGTCGCTGGAGTCGACTGATGGCCGCCTCTGCCTCTCTGGCGCTTCTGGAACGGTCTGCTGCTGTTGTTATTGCTGCTGTTGTCCAGAAGACTGACCACGCCCTCTGCCTTGACCACCGAACCGACGTTGGAACGGACGGTGCGACTTCTTGGTCTCCTTGGGTTTCTCCAAACCCACCGCTGTGAGCGTTTCGGCCTCCGCCTTCATGCGGGCCATTTCATCATCAGCGTGCTTCCCGAACAGGGTTTCGCCAGAGAATGGGTGATTGGCAACCCTTTGTTGAGCGACCGGTTTCAGAGACGTAAGGCGGAGCCATGCATGTCTCCGCTGGTTAATTCCGTGGCAGAAACCATGCGCCGCCAGCAGAGAAGAGTCGGCTGCAGCACTGATGACTTGATTCGCCACCAACATCCCTTCGTTCATCACCTCTTGGAAGACTTCCCGCTTGTCGCGCGGTAGGAGCTCCACAAACTGTTGAAGGGATTCCCAGAGGGCTCTGTCATACCGACCCAACAAGACAGTGGCACTAGCGGCCTTCATTGATGTCGCCGAAGTCCCACAAACTCTTCGCCCAGACGAATCCAACCACCTAGATTCCTTATCCGGTGGAACTGTGGAGGAAGGCGTGGTGGCATGCTGTTTGCGCGCCGCCGTCACAATCACCGAATACGGAGGGGGCTCCACCCTTAGAAAGGCCGGGTCCGAGTCCGGAGCCCGGTACTTCTTCTGCAATCTCGAGGGCGCCGCCTTAGTCACCGCTGGGGTGAGAAAAAGATCCATGGCCGGTTCCTCCAGGCCCGGCACCAGTGGCAGGAACGGCCGAGACAAATGCTTCTGGTGTAGCGTCTCGAAGATGACTGATGTCTTGGGAGTGGGCACCGTCAAAGTAATGCCCAATTTCGCCGCACCACGTAACAGCACGTCCTGGAAGGACACCAGATCATCAATCGGTGAAACCCTCGTGTCTGGCGAATCCGACAAGGTCGGGGAATAGTCCCTGGTCCCGGACGACCTGGTCCGGGAACGAGACCTGTGCCTCCTGTGGCGCCGTCTAGATCGTGTGGAAGACCTGTTGCGCGAACGGTCCCTTCTCCTGGAACGGGAGCGCGACCTCCCAGCACGTGGGCGCTCCACCGGTTTCCGTGGAGGCGTCTTCCGTGGCCTATCTTGGGGCTTCGGAGTAGGTGTCCCCTTAGGAGGTGTCGGAAGCAGAGGCAGCGACACCGACCTCGGTGGCCTGACAGGAGGCCCCTCCGGCAAAGGCGCGGGCCCACGAGGTGGGACCGGCGGCAGAGGTTGCCCCGCAGGGGGTAGCGGGGGTAGCGGCGGATTAACCGGAGGAACCCCCTTCGGTAGAGGTGGGGGAGTCGCAGGCCTTGACGGTGTATATACCGCCGAGTACACCGAGCCCGGTGACTTCTTTGGGGGAGGAGCCTGTGACCCAGACCCTCCAGAGCGTGAGCGACGTCTCCGACGTCCTTCCCCAGATCCAGCGTGACTTTTCGCGCCAGAACCCCTTCTGCGCCGCTTAGGGGAGGCGGAGATCCTCGGGGACGCTGACCTCTTCCTGCTAGACGTCGAGCGTCGTTTCAGGTGTGGAACGACGACCCCTCGACTCCAGCGTCGAACGCCGTCTCCTCGACGCCAAGTGCTTCTTCCTCGACGACGAGCGGTCAGACCTCGACGGCGAGCGTCGATTCCTCCTTCTCGTCGACCGTTTCTTCACATTCCTAGACGTCGAGGAGCCCCTCGACGGCGATCTGCTCGACGGCCGGCGGTGCCTCTTCGACGGCGAGCGCCGATGCCTCGACTCCGACGACGAAGACGCCGTCGGCGGTGACCTCGACGGAGGCCTACCCAGGCCTCTCGACGTCGATCTTCCACGCGGTCTCGACCCGGAGCCCCGGGGAGAAGGGGAACACACCGTCGTCATCCCTCTCGACGTCGTCGTCGATGCAATCGACGTCGACGGAGACCGGGACCTTTTGCTGGTCTTCCTGCCACTGGGGAGCCCCCCAGAGGCCTCAGCAGGGGCAGAGTGAGCCTTTCCAGCCTGCCCAGACCCACCTGCAGCCTGCAGTCGCCTCTCCTCCAGGCCTTGGAGCCTAATTCTCAGCCTTTCCCTCAGAGTCCTTGTAGAAAAGGTCTGGCAGATGTCACAATCTTCAGGGACATGCTCTTCAGGGAGGCAAAGAATGCAGACGTCGTGTGGATCAGTCTTGGCCTTTTTCCTTCCACATGCTGGGCACTCGAATAAAGCAGGCATTTTAGGTCCCTAAAAAGCCTGAACAAACACACAGAAGTGAAAGGAAACACCAAGTAGCAACTAAAAACACTTTTAAATCCAAAAAGTGTACAAAACTCCAATAAACCCTTGAAAAAGGGAGAGCTCAATGCACCAGGGTCCTGTAAGCAGGAGCCGGAAAAAATAACTGAAAGGGAGAGGGACCTGCTATGCATTCTGGGATACTGGGAGAAGTTCTGGAAAGTTCTCTTAAAGGCACAGTATCCTATTTAAGCCACATAATGGCAGCCTATGGGGCTTGTCTGTCCATGCCTTCCTCTCTATCATTTCTGAGGGTATTTGCTGTTGAAGCAAGGGAAATCTGGACAGGCTTTGCTGTTTGTGGAGTTTTGGTGGAATTTTCTAGTTGAAGTACTGGACAGTGTAGCCTGTGGATATAGGCTGCATTATTTGTCTTTAAATTTTCTCTTAAGTGTCTTTGCAGTTCTGCAATTTTCTGACAACTTAAGAGATTATTTTTGATTGCCGGGGTCCTCGCACATGGGCGGGACTATTCACTAGATTATGACTATACACAGAGATCCCCTACTACAGAACATTCAGCCTCAGCACTCTGCACCCGGCCGCCCTAGTGCCGCTGAGGGTGTAACAAGTGTGCATCCCTGACCCTGGGAGACCCCTGAGTCTACCCCCAGAACCTCAACTCCCACTACCAAATACTTACCTTAAAACCAATAACACTATTTTCCTTCATAGGATAACATGGACTGTTCTTCATGGAAAAGTTTCCATGTGTGGACATTGAGAACCTAAAGAAATTCTTTAAAATTGTACTATTTAACAAAAACTATTTTACTTGCCTGTTTGCAGGAAATGTCCCAGAGTAGTCTCCAGGTATGCTACTCTGAGTGAGAAAAGTAATCTAAAAAGTAACTTACCTGGTGTATTACTGAAAAGACCATTCAAGTCTATGTACTGTACTAACAAAGCATTGCATTCCTCTGCAACAATACTGTAAGTCAAAACAAAGTGCATATACCATTACAATGCATACTGTATTACAACTGCATATTTACTGCAAAGTGCTCATCACTTATCTGTGCCAGGCTTGCTTGGTTCTAGGAATTAAAATAAATAAAAGAATATTTTTTACAAAAACAATTGGCCTGAAGTTCAGTCTTTGAGGTGCGAATTCATTCGCTGACTGAGTGTACAACAAATGCTTAACACTGTCCCCTGATACTGCCTTACAGCTCCACCACACTATCCCAAATAGAGAGTAAGGTTCTATCTACTTTTACCTCTACCTACCTTTTGGGTTCCCTGGACTCTGTGCAAACTATACCTCACTTTGGTATAGTATATTCAGAGCCAGCTTCCTACAACCCCTCTAGTTGGGTGCACTATACCATGGGTGAGGGTACAGTTGGGGAACCCTTGTTCTAACGCCAGAAACTCAACTCTCAAGACAATTTACATACCTGCAAACCAATAACCTCATTCTTCCCCATAGGATTGCGTTGACCATTTTCCTCTGAAAAACTTGTGTAGAGAGTGTTTGTTAGGAATAATGTTTTACTTACCTTTTATCTAGGAAATGTCCCAGTGTGATATATAGGAATATCACACTGAGTAGAAAAAGTAATCCAAAAAGTAAATTAAAAAAATCAAAAACCTGTAACAAAAGTCATTATCATTAAGTTTGCTTGTCGATCAATCTATCTTGAAAAGTACAATTCTATTTACCTGTACCAAGTCCTGCTTGGTTCTACAAATAAATTAAACTAAAAAATATTTTTACTACAAACAATTGGTCGGAGTTCAGTCTTCGAGTGTGTGACATCATTTCTTGCATGAGTGTCTACAATAAATGCTTACCACTGCCTTCTGATAAAGCCTTACTGCTCGCCCACACTAGAACAAATAGAGAGTAAGGTATTATCTACGTTTACCTCTGTAAGCCTTTTGAGATCCACTGGACTCTTAGCATACTATACCTTACTTTGATACAGTATATACAGAGCCATCTTCCTACAGAACTGCCAAACCTAAACAGTCAGTAGCGTCCAAGCACCACTTAACTGAGAATTTCACAGCGTACTACCCATTGAAAACCAAATGCTTCACAATTTTACAGACATCAGGGGCCACCAGAAGGACATCAGTCACTTTGCCCCATAAGGCACTTGAATATTTCCCCTGTAGGCTTGAATTATTAACTGACCTGAGAGCAAGGCTGGTCCAATAGAATAATGCCTCCATCTTTTATCAGGTGGATGGTGGTCGGGAAGACACTTGGGTTTGTAGAAGCCTATATAAAAAGAGCCTTGAGTAGGATGCTAAAATAATAAAATAAACTTAGTATACAGGTGAGCATGTTATGTTGCCTTGTCACCTGGCTGTTAACCGGAGGGCAAGATCCAGATTTTGCCCAGGTGCCCACCAACAAAGGGCTTCACTGAATGGCAACAAAGGTTTCTGAGTGGGCTGTGCTTGATTCAAGACTTCTTTCATGAGCGTTATTTTAACCTCCTTAGTAGTCGGATCATCAAAAGAGGCTCTGCTGTTCTCCTAATGACTGTAGCAAAAGATGCGGGCTCCTCAGTGGCAGTAGCAGTAGCAGGATTAAGTGTCCGAAGAAGTGCCCAGACCACTGGCATTCTGAAAAGCATCACAACTATCACTTTGTTCAAAGGGCTGATATTCCTCATCAAAATGAACTCTTGAATAGTCAGATTCAAAACGAGCGTATAACTTAGAGCTAGGCTAAGAAGCATGAGCTTCAGAATCTGATCAAACAATTGCATCTTTGACCAGTGCAAGCGTCTTTGTGATCAACACCGATATCGGTTACTGCAATTGCGATGTCGAACGTGGCGCCAAGGATAGAGCCAGAGATTTTGTTGAATCCGAATTAAACTGAACCGGAATCGACCCAGGGATCATGTCGAGAGGCACAGCTGTCATAGATGACAAATCAGTCAATGGTAGACAAGCTGGAGGCCTCCTCTGATACATCAGGCCCAAAGCAGCTGCAGTGGGCACCAAAGATCTTATCCATAGCCAATTTAAAATGTTAGAACTAATACAACAAAACCATCTATTCAGAAGGAATCCTTTAGGAAGGATCAGCATTGAAGTAGACTTGGGTGAATATCCACACTGCAGGAAAAGCTCACTGTAGATTAACATTTTCAGCCTTCAAAGGACAAATGAATATAAGGTTAATCATTGCTCCTTTAAAAATCAGATTCCAAGGGGATGGGAATTTAAAAGGTGCAATAGAGGGAAGGAGGAGCCTAGCTCGCGGCCGTAATGGTCGCTCTTTAGCTCGGCTCCCGCAGCCCTCCGTCCTGATTGTCTATCCTGTCCGGGGATGACACATTTTTGGGGCATTGGAAACATAACGGCTTGTTTGTACTTACCATCCGACCCCGGGGTCTCGGTGTGCAGTGGCTCCGGAGTTGTGGCCTCTGAGAGATCGGGGCCTCTGCGGGACTTGGACCGGGACCTCGCCGGTGGGATCCGACGGCTCTCGGCCCCGGCCGAGAGCGAGAACCAGTGTTGGGAGCTGATGTGCGAAGATCCCGGCGATCCTGACCCGGGCCTGCCCGGGTGGCCGCGCGGCCGACGTGGGTGAGAGGCCCGGGGACCTGAGTCTGTGAAGGGGTCTCTCCCCGCCGCTGCTTTGTCCGGCGGCCCTGGTCCTCGGGGCCCGGACTCCGCTTGATTGGGGCACCGGTGCTGGTGCTGGCGGAGACCCGTCTTGGGCGGATATCCTTTTGGCATCGAGGCCGCCCTTGCTGGGACCCCCGGAGATTGTAAAGTCCTACATTTGAGAACTGTTCTTTCCGGGGGTCTTGATGAGCGGCGATTGGGCTGATTCACGAAATGGCGGCCGACCCTCTGAAACGAGAATCACCCTGTGGCGGCGGGCCCGTGTTGCCTATTGGTGTGGGGAGCGGATCTGGGGGACGTGGGCCGACGATCAGAGATGTCCTGGAAGCCCTGAGATCCCTACACGCCTCCCTGGCCCTGGGCGTCTCGGTGGGGACGCCACAATCTGCTGCCATTTTGGGCGGCCACTTCCTCTTGTCGCCCTCTTGTATCGGAGACTTCATTGCCTCGCCCCCCTCGATTGACTTGAGTGTCTCCGCCACTGATCGAAGATCGTGTAGTGTGTCGGTGACTTTGGGGTGCCCTGCTTTTCAAGGTTCGGACTCCGGGGACTTGGATGCTGTACTGCGACCCTGTTCGACATTGTTGCCTGAAACTATTGATGGACTGCCTCCTGTGCCCGCTTCGATGACTTTGCCTGGGTCTATAATTGGGGCCACCTCGCCCGCTCCAGTGGCGCAACTGAACTCCTGTTTTTCATTACTCGTGCTGCGATATTTGATGCATCGATATTTTCTGTTTGGACTATTGCTCCCTTGTGGATTTATCTACCCCCCAAGTAACTATGCTAGTCACCATCCCACTCGATTATATGCTGATTTCGTATTTAGTATGTGGTTTTACATTGCCATGTGGTGGGTGGGGTTTATCGCTCGAAAGGGTTGGGGGTGAAATGTACAACTTCCGATTGATTCCCGGTATACGATTCCGTAGCATAATTGTTTTTCATCGTAGACGGGTGGGAGGTCCCCTTCTCCTACTGTTTTGTGGCACGTGATGGGGTGTCGTCCTGGTCTGTTTTTGACTGTGCTTGTCTGGTTGGGCGGAGGGCTGGGGCCGCCCGTTCGGATTATTATGGTTATTCTGCTCCTCCCTCCTGTCTTTTTTTTCTTCGCTTTTCTTGCCTTTTTGTCTCTTTCTTCTTTCTTACTTCTCGCTATATTTCGGGTTCTGGTTTAGGGCGACAGGCACGCTGTTTGAAGGGTGGGCCATAGCCTTCTACAGGGGTGCAGGGTGGGACGGGTGGGTTGGGCTCTATTTTTTGTTTGTCTTCTGGTTCTATGGCCCTTTTCTATCTCTTTTTCGTGAAGCCGCGTCTGTCCCGACCTCCTATGGTGTGTTTCGGGTTGGGGGTGTGGCGTCGTTAATCCTCCTGCTCTATTTCGGCTGTCCTTCTCCCCGATCGCCATACCCCCACTTGTGCCGTTACTCCTTTTGTCTCCTGTCTTCTCGCCACGGGGGGCCTGTGTCGGCGTGTCTTCTTCCTTTCGTTTTTCATATTCTCTTATTTTCCTTTTATTGTTTTATTTTGTCTTCCCTCCATTTTCCTTTCCCTTCCTCCTCCCCTTCCCCATTTCGTCCCCCCCCCCCTTTGTTTTCCCTTCCTGTGTCCCAGAGGTTATTATGACGGGCTGGTTTTGCTGCATTGTTTTTCCGATCCCTCTGTTCTGGCTTGGTAGTGTCTTGGGTGGCGGGCATGTTACGAGGATAATACTCAGGGGCTGATTGTGTGTTACGTATCCTGATTTTCTTGACTGTATTGTGTTGTCCCCCCGATATTTTGCCCCCATGCCCCCTTATTAATGTTGAGGTTGGTTTGGGATATCGGATGCCTCCGTATTGAAAGTGAGCCTGTCATATGTCTTCTCCCCGTATTATAAAATTAAGCCTTATTTATTCCTGTGTTTTGGCCCTTTGGTTTTTGTATCTTTATTCCCCTTCTGTGATTGTACGGCCTCCGCTTTGTATTGATTGATTATGTAATATTTGCCTGATGACTCCTGATAATTTGCACATTGCGGCCGGCCGGCTTGGTTGTAGGCCTCGACTTGTCTCACCCTTTGATGTCAATAAAGGTTTTAAAAAAAAATTTAAAAAAATAAAAATAAAAGGCGCAATACGTAACTCATATTACAATCTGCACGTAAAGGTATTAGCAGTCATTAGCCCCCATCGCCACCCCAAAAATAAAACTCACTTGCCAAATGTTAACTGGGGACAATTGCAAGGGATGTGGTATTTATCAGATAGCTCTGTAAAACGAAGTTTGAACGAGGATCCGTAAAGAATGTGCCACTCATATTAAGGGCCTGTACGAAATCGGCCTTTTCTGTGCGGGTCCCCTTCATATTTTGCTTTTTGCTGGACCCTATATTGTTGCTGGTTTTAGAACTGCACTCCCACCATTGGTTAGCAGGGGTACAGTGCCTGCGCTCCTTCGATAAAATGGTTGAATAGGCATATTTCTAATTGGCATATTTAACTTAACTATAAATCTCCAGTTTACTGTACAAAATATACTGGGGGCCTGTAAGTTAAATGTCACTAGTGGAAAGCAGCACCTATTGTGCCATCTACTACAGTGACAATGTAAAACACTGCTTTAGGCCTACCATTGTTGACTGACTGACAGTTTGAACACTGCAATTCGACCTGTCAAATTAAGCTTATTAGGCAGGTCAAAACCCCCCTTTTAAATATTGATAAATCACCCATATGTAGACCTCATGGCATTTAAAAGTAAGACATGCAGAACATTTATATTAACATGTCTGTATAGTGACTAGCTAGAAAAATACAAAAACTATTTGAAAAGCCAATGTTATGGTTAAATTACATTTCTAGTAAATATTAAGGAAAAGTAACTTCTAGAGAGTTACCTTTTCCCCGTCTGATGTTCCTGGGAGCTAAACTTACATTTGCTCTGCCACTTTTGCCAAACAGCAATTAACTTTTGAATTGTTGTGAAAAATGTGTGAAGTGCTTCCCAGAAGCAAACAATGGGTTGACCTGAAATGAAAAGATGACTCCTCTGAACCAGACATTATATGCAGGGTGGGGCTGTGAGAGTCTTTGACATTCATGTCACGTCCTACTTAAGTGTCAAATCCTACTTGAATGTCAAATCCTGCTTGATAGGTCTGCTGGGTTTACATAGAACACTGGGAGCGCACAGGTAAAGAGGATGTCAAGCAAGTGTATCCATGGTCTGGATGCTAAAGGACCTGCATTATCCTGCCAGACATCTGCCTTTGTGTTTGCTGGGGGCACAATGACGGCAACAAACTGGATTTTAATGTTAGATGTTGGAGAACATTAGGATTACCATAGTACACTCCCCACACACAGCCCTCGGACCCCAAATACAGTGCAGCTGAAGACTTATCAATCTTGAAAACACCCACAGTTGGTATGGTCAGGCCCAAGAACTTTAATGCCACTTATTAGGGCATGCCGAAGAGTCATCCCCACCTACTAGCTCATGCAGGCATAAATGTGGCATCTCCAGGAAACGATTTCAGTACATTCCTGTTATAGAGGAAGATCAGATGAGGACTGGTCCTGTTGTCTGCAACCTCAGAAGAGACCTGAAGCTCCTTTTTCTTACACAGGACACAAAGAAGTGGACTCCGAAAATCAAAGCTCATCTACTGTTGAAAGCTACAGGGACGCAGGAAGCTACAAGGGGGCTTTTCCTGCAAATGCCCATCTTGCCAGTGGCAACTGAACCTGTACTGGAACCCGCTGTTTAGCCTCTGGGTAAAACCCTATGTCTTTTTAAGTTCCTCCCCTAAGGTCCTGTGGGGTTTTAGAATGGAGGATGGGGGATTGGGGTTAAAGGACTAAAGTCACAAAGTAAAATCTTGGACCAGGCCAAACCTGGTGGGTGCTTGGAACCCATGTTTCATCGCAGTCATTCAAATGGCACCTATGTCCGGCTCTCCTTAACTACTGACTAACATTGGCACGTTGTGATTCTTGGCTCTATGTGTAGGAAGGAAAATGCTACTTACCCAGTATACATCTATAGCTATAGAGTCATATGCTATGCATAGATCGCCCTCAAGTGTTGGGTCCGGATGTTTGCACTTTGTTTTTCTTCTAAGAAGTCTTTCCAGTCACGAGGTAGGGGACGCCTCCTTTTGGTGATAGTGAGCATGGGCATCGACTAGATTGTTAGATTGTTTTCCCGCAGAGGGTGAAAATGGAGATAGTAGGAGTAGTAAAGGGAGATGTCCATAAATGCTTGTATCTAAGTAAGATGTTACTGCAACAGGTATAGGTACCCAGGGAGGCGGGTGGGCGCATATGACTCTACAGCTCTATATGCCAAAAACAGATACATATTAGGTAAGTAGCATTTTCCGTTCGAGGCATAAGAGCTGTAGATCATATTCTATGAATAGACTATTTAGCAGTTATCTCCCAAAGTGGTGGCTAACCTGTATCTGTTGCAGAGGTCTGAACTAGTGTATGTAAAACTGCCTGGCCCACAATACCATGTTGCAGCTTTGCATATGTCATCTTTGGGTATATTTCCTAAGAATGCCATAGAAGCCCCCAGTTTGTGTGTAGAGTGTGCTCTAGGGGGAACCGTTAGTGTCAGTTTTGCTTTTGCATACAATATTTGAATGAACATGACTAACCACCTTGTGTTTTTTCTGCGCCCTGTAGGTGTACTTCTACTAGGGTTGTTGTACTTTGGAAACAAACTTTCATGTGTCTTGGGCCAGTTTGGACAGCAGGTGAGATCTTGACCCTTCCTGCTTGCTTAGATAGTATGTAGAGGTATTGCCCATTCGGATCAGTACAGCTTTCCTTTTTACCTGTACACGAAGCACCTTCAGTGAGTATCAGGTAAGCAGCCGAGCTGTAACACATTTATACACCCGACTACCCCAGTCTGGTTCCACAGGCCCCTTACGTTGAGGCTTCACATGGGTGTCCCTCATTCTATGTGGGATGTATCTGTGGCGATGGTCACTGTTGGCAATTAAAAGGTCTCCCCATTGCAATGGGATCGGTGTTCCATCATTTTCTCTCTTCTGAATCCTCTTGTGACAATGCCAAGTTCCTCAACTCCCTGTAGGCTGTGAACATTTGTTCTGCAACCATTCCTGGACTGGGCACATGTACCTTATGGCAAGTGGTATAACAAATAGTTTTCTTACCTGTCGGTATAGTTTTGCAGCTTGAAGATCTTTCTGGATTCACTATGCTGTGCATTATTCCGCGGTCTTGTGGTTGGGTCCGGAATCGTAGTCTTTTCTTTGTTGTTTTTTGTAGCCCAGGTAGGCGTCAGCGTCACACCGCTCTGGGTGTATTTCCGGTGGCGTCGGCATGCTTCCTGCGGAAGCTCCCACTCTTGGGCGCCATCTTCGGATTCTTTTTTCTGTGTTTGTTCTGTTTCCGAAGTTATGGCAATGTTCCATTAAGTAATTTTCCGCTTTTAACCTTTAAGGTGTTTTGTTTTAGTATTTGTCTCTGTTTTAACCACCTTTTCTCTCTCCAGCCTCATCTTTCTGGCGGAGGTGGGTGGGTTCACTAGTGAATCCAGAAAGATCTTCAAACTGCAAAACTATACCGACAGGTAAGAAAACTATTCGTTTTTCAGCATAGTGAATCTTTCTGGATTCACTATGCTGTGCATAGACTTTGTAGCTGTTTCTCATTTCCGTGGCGGCTGGGTGGAAGATGAGCGTTGGTTATTGAATATGTGTTGAAGCACCTTTTGTCCGACTTGTGCTTCCCTGTTCATCTGTATATCCACGCAGTAGTGCTTCGTGAACGTGTGCACCGAAGCCCATGTTGCCGCCAGGCATATGTCTTGTATGGGTGTGTTAGCCAGGAAGGCTATTGTAGCACCCTTTTTCCTAGTGGAGTGGGCACGTGTCCCCTCTGCTAGTTCTTGTCCTGCTCGCTTGTGGCAGAGCTGTATTGTTTGTGCGATCCATCGTGCAATGGTCTCTTTGGTTACTGCTTTTCCCATGAAACTGTTGGCGAATGACACGTAGAACTGTTTTGTTTTCCTGTGTCCCTTCGTTCTCTCAATGTAGTGCATGACTGCCCTTCTGGCGTCCAGGGTGTGCAGAGCTCGCTCTGCGCTAGTGGCTGGTTTTTGGAAAAAACTCGGTATCTGTATAGACTGGTTCATGTGGAACTTGGACACCACCTTTGGCATGAAGTGTGGGTCAGTTCTCATTACAACCCTATCATTGTGTATTTGTATGTAGGGTTCTTGTAGAGTTAGTGCCTGAAGTTCGCTTACTCTGCGTAAGGACTTTATTGCAACCAGGAAAGCTGTTTTCATTGTTAGCATCTCTAGGGAGGCTTTGTGAAGTGGTTCAAAAGGCTCTTTCATGAGTTCCGTTAGGACTATGTTCAAGTTCCATGCAGGTGGCGGCACCCGGTTTGGTGGTGCAATCCTCTTCGCTCCTTCCAGGAATCTTTTCACCACTTGTGATGTGAAGACACTCTTGCACGGTTCTCCTCTTGTGTAAGCGACTATCGCTGCCAAGTGAACTCTTAACGAGGATGAACTAAGGTTCCTCTCTAGCAGGTGCGTGAGGTTCTTTAGCACTGTGGAGTCCTTCATTTTATTGTGAAGCTTTTCTCTTCTGCACCACATTGTGAATCTTTTCCACTTCGCAACATAGCACTTCCGAGTGCTGTGTTTCCGTGCCTCCCGAAGAACCCTCAGGGTGCTTTCTGGTAGTTCTAAATGTGCAAACTCTATGTCCTCAGGAGCCATGCCACCAGGCTCAGGCTCTCTGGTTCTGGATGCAGCACTTCTCTGTTCTGCATGGAGAGCAGGTCTTTTATTTTGCCGAATCTGTGGGGTGCACACTGTGTCATCTCCATGATCTGCGAGTACCATGTCTGTCTGGCCCACTGCGGTGCGACCAGTATCAGGGTCATGTTGCTCGTTCTGCATTTGCTGAGCACTCAGCGGTATCTGGGGAAAAGCGTAAGCAAATGTCCTGGACCAATCTATCCATAGGGCATTCCCAAGGGATCCCTCCTCGGGCTGTCTGGATGCGAAGTTTTGGCATTTTGCATTCTGGTGTGTGGCAAAAAGGTCCACCGATGGTGTTCCCCATCTGTCGAACAGCCACCTTGTCTCTTGTGCATTGAGCTCCCACTCGTGGAATGCCGATGTCGGTCTGCTGAGCCTATCTGCTTGTACGTTGTCCTTCCCTGGTAGGTGTATGGCTAGCAGGTCTATCTTGAGTGGGATGGCCCATCTCCATATCTCCTGTGCTAGCTTTAAAAGCATGGCTGACTGTGTCCCACCCTGCTTGCTGATGTAGAACATCGCTGTGGTGTTGTCTGTTTGTATCAATACCTTGTGCCTGTACAGCCTCGTTTGGAAAGCTTTCAATGCAAGGAAGATTGTCTTCAATTCCAGGTAATTGATGTGCTTGGTCGCATCTGCTGGTGTCCACAGTCCTCTCACTTTGAGTTCCTCCGTGTGAGCACCCCAGCCCTTCAGGGATGCGTCTGTGGTGATGGTCACTGTTGGTGTTGGGGGCGTTAGAGGCTTTCCCCAGGTTATGTTCTCCATGTTCCACCATGTCATTTCCTTCTGCACTGAGTGCGTTACAACCACTAGATCTTCCCAACGGCCTGTAGCTTGTGACCATTGACCCTGTAGCCATTCTTGAATGGGTCTCATGTGGAGCCGTACATTTGGTACTAGGTGGATGCATGATGCCATCATGCCCATGATCTTGCTCGCAGTCCTCACTGTCCGAGCTTGCCCCTTCTGGTAGAGCAGAGTTTCTTTCACTAGCGCTCTCGCCCTCTTCTCGCTGGGGACCACCTTGCCCTGCAAGGTGTTGATCTGTGCTCCCAGGAAAATCTTCACTTGTTCCGGTTCCATTGAGGATTTCTTCCAATGGATGGAGAACCCCAGGTTTATGAGCGTGGTCGTCACTCTTTGTGCGTGCCGCTTGCATCTCTGGTATGAGTTTGCTTTTACTAGCCAGTTGTCCAGGTAAGGATATACGTGTATTACTTTCCTTCGTAGGTGTGCTGCGACCGCTGCGAGGCACTTTGTGAAGACCCTTGGTGCTGATTTTAGCCCGAAGGCTAGTGTTATGAATTGGTAGTGGTTTTCTCCGATGGTGAATCTGAGTATATGCTTGTGCTTTCTGTTCATTGGGATGTGCAGGTAGGCATCCTTGAGGTCTACTGTGACCATGAAGTCCCCGATTTGCAATTGCGGGAGCACCTCTTGCAGGGAGGTCATTTTGAACTTTTGCGTTCTTATGAATTTGTTCAGGAACCTTAGGTCCAGAATGGGTCTCATTGTCTCTTCTACTTTTGGTACCAGGAAGTACGTTGAGTATATTCCTTTGTTCCTTTCCCTGAAGGGTACTGGTTCTATGGCCTGCTTCTGCAGGAGCTCCTTTGCTTCTTCCTGAAGACGCTCTAGTTGTTTGTTTGCTAGTGGTCTTCTTTTTGGATGTGTTCTACTATACGTTTGGATGCATCTTCCAAGCTTTAGAATGTTATGCTTCCAGCTTACACTGTGTGTGTGGACATTCCATTAACAGTCAGCAGTCAGTAATTCGCTGACTGTTACAGGAGCAATAAACGAGGGATGTCCCTTCAAAAGTCACCTTTTTCTTTCTAATGAGTCTTCATTATTATTTATATTAAAAAAAGGTCTTGTTTATAAACGAGTTTATACTCCTCTCCTTGGGATTGGGGGGCTGTTAGGGAGTCATCAGGTTGCTCTAATGGGTATTATTCAAATGGACTAAGGAAAGAAGGCCTAAGCAAAGTTATATGTACCCATTAGAAATCATGCAACTTAAGCAAGAACTGTTTTCTACTCAGCATAGGAGCAAGTATCTCAAACAAGAAGCAATAATTTTCTCCCCATAGCAGAGCTTGGCAGATGGGCAGCATTTCAGATTACGTTTAAACCTCATCTTCATGCTGACGGTCTAACTAACTACCAATCAAGTTTTTCTGGTTGATAATCTTCCTGGTAATCTTCACATATTTATTCATAATCCCCTCTACTTCATACCCTTCTTGATGGGAGTTCAGGTTTGTCAAAGGAGGATGAGTTCTGTCAGGCACTGTGTCAAGCTGTGTATCTACAATAATGGTACAGATGGCACATCTTTTAGGGGGTGGGGCCTCCCTTTTCTCACTTTTTTATGCTCTCTCTTTAAAAACTAGAATGTTCTGAATTTGTTAGTGGATACTTGCTCGGTCTTTTCTAGGACATGAAGATGTACAACCTTTTCAGTACAAAACACCAGCTGTCACAAATGCTGATGTCAAATATAGGGCATTAATCAATCTGACAGACCAAACTGCTATGTTTTTACCTTATTTCGATGAGCAACTTTTGAAGCTGTTGCCAATTCACTTTTGGCACAGTACCAGAGGGACCATGGGAACTTTTTGCGCAAAAATCAAATTCATGGAATGCTTTCAAGTCATGGTATAAAATAACATTTATTGCAGTATCTGCTAACTCTTTTCTCACCATTTGACCTTTACACCTCAGAGTCAGTGCCTGAACTTTGCAACAGTTCTACCAACTACCTACAACTCAATGTTACCTAAAAAAGCCTAGAATCTCTCACTCCCAATGTTTTAATGCCTTTAATATAAAGCACACTAAGCCTTGTACAGTTAACTATTGCGATCTTGTGCAAGACAAAAGTAATGCATCTTAAAAAAGTCTAATTAACCCTATACTTACACCTTAATACACAACTTTAAAAGCCTTTGGTCGAAATCAGAGCACAAGAAAATAAAAGCAACAAATACAAGAAATGTAGATTTCATTTGGTTTATACACAAGGAAGGATTCTGTAACTGTTTTGAACTTCAAAACTATATAAATTTTGTCTAACAGAATAAAAGAGTGTTACTTCCCTTGTAAGCATCTCGTAGCATGAAGTGCTGCAGACTCGCATGCTATGCACACTCCTACCATCTAGTGTTGGCCTTAGACTCTACAACTTGCTTTTCTCAAAGAACTTTTTTTTTGTGTTTTTAATCGCTGGCAGGACGTCGAGGCTCCTCGGCTTTGAGATAATGTGCACGTTCAAAGGCTCCATTGTTCGATTTTTCATTTTTTTTCTCGCCATAATGGCGAGTGAGGATGGAGCTAATGAAGATATTGTAAAAGAATGAAGACAACCTTCGGAAGAAATTTTGGGTTTATCCGTAGTCATACTTTATCTTGAAAAACCTGACAAGAAAGTTCTTCTATTGTAAGAGCATGAAATTCGCTAACTTCTTAGGGAGGGGATAGCTACAAGGAGCTCAACTTTTCAACACAGGCACTAGAGAGGACAGGAATTAAGTGGTTTAAAGGGTGTGGACATCAACCTTGTAAGAAATACATTTAAATTCCACAAGGGTACCAGTGGGGCATGTGGTGGAATTATTCTTTTCAACCCTCCATGAGAGCCTTAATGACTGGTATACGGAAAAGTGGCTGATGTTCACGGTTCTGCAAGTAAGCCGCAATGGGGCAGTAGTATGGAAGTGTATGCTAGGTGTTATTTTTGCAGGTGTAACAAGTAGTTTACTATCGGTTGTACATAGGTGCAATAGGGTCTAGCTGCTGGGCTATACAGTAATGGACAAAGCATTTCCACTTAGCTGCGTAACAAGCTCTAGTGGCTGGGCATCTTGCCTTCCTTAGAATGTCTATACACTCTGTAGTCAATAGCAAGTATCCAAACTCTACGACTTCAGGAGTCAGACTGCCGGGATGAGCTGTTTGGGGTTTGGATGCCTGATCCTGCCCTTGTTGTGAATGAGGAGGTAAGGGGTGTTGAGAAGCATCTTGTGAGGTACTAGGGACAACTCTAGGGGAAGTCGTGTTTCAGGGTTGTCGTGCCCAGGTGGGCGTTACTAGAATCCTCTTGAGAAGTCGGAGTCTCCTGACAATATAGGAAATGCGTGGGAGAGGCGGAAAAGCATATGTAAATATCCCTGATCAATTCATCCAAAGAGCATTGCCCATGGACTGTGGATGGTCGCAAGTGTGAGGCGAAATTTTGCATTTTCTGCAGTGGCAAACAGATCCACATTCAGTGTCCCCCAACGCTGGAAGTAGCATTGAAGGACTCAGTGGAGTTCCCACTCATGGACTTGTTGCGGATTCCTGTTTAGCAAGTCAGCCACTAAATGTCTACTCCGCCAAGAGGTGGATGGGATGTCTGATAGCCCAGTGCCACATTTCCTGTGCCTTCTGAGACAATTGTAGCAAGTGTGTTCCTCAATGTTTTTGTGAGAAAGAGCCATTTTTCTTACCTTGGTATGCCTCCACTTTTTTCTGAACTGCTGATGTGCTTTGACTGAGTGTGCCCTGGGTTCCTGCCAACCAGGTACCCAGGGCCTGTGTTCCTTCTCTAAAACGGTGCTGAAACTAAAAACCCAATTAGCATCTCTGGCCACCTATCAGCCCCTAGTAAATGGTACCCTAGGTACCCAGGGCATGGTGACCAGAGAAGACCCCCCCCCCCCACCCCCCCCAGAGTGCAGCAGCACTTATTGTGCCACCCTTCGGGGCCCTGTACCCTGGCACCCACACACTGCCTTTGCAGGCTGAGTGCCTAAGTACAGAACTAAACCGAGCGTCTACATGGCACACATGGATAAGTTACTTACCTGTAATCCTAGTTCTCTTCCAGGGGTATCCTCATCAAAGTCATAAGCACTGAATATTCCCGCCCATGTGCGGGACCCCGGAAACAATATAAAAATATATATGTATAAAACACATATATCTCGCTCCACATATATGTATGTACATATATCATTTTTCTCACATCAATGCAGCCCCAAAACTGAGGCTAAACAATGCAAACACATATACATGAACTGCAATTAGTAAGGAATCAAAAAACACATTAGGTCAAAAAATCCTTGAACTTTGTGTTTTAATGAGTCAAACCACTCATAAATCCTGAAAATTGCTTATAAATAGACATTGTTAGCCCTCAGGCTGCATTGCAAAACAATATCATAGAAAATGAAACCATTTTCACAATAACTGGCACCGTGCCTTTAAGGCAGCCATGACCCCAGGCTTCCCATCATGCCTCAGGGGTGACAGTTAGGTCAGTTGTTCTTTGCATAACCCTGAAGACAGGGCTCAACCACAAGATTGAAAACAAAACAGTACCAAATCTCATTTACCTGGGGAGGCGGGTGGGTTGCTTATGACTTTGATGAGGATATCCCTGGAAGAGAACTAGGATTACAGGTAAGTAACTTATCCTTCTCTTCCAGGGGATCCTCATCAATAGTCATAAGCACTGAATAGAATAGCAAGCCCATCAACCACCTGCAGGTAAATGAGAAGTACATGACCCAACCAATCATAACAGCCAAAAGAAATTCTAGCTGTTAAACAGATTCCTCAGGGAGGCCTGGCCCACCTGGGTATCTGCTCTCGTGTCAGAATCTAGACAGTAATGTCTGGTAAATGTATGGACAGACCTCCAGGTCGCCGCTTTACAAATCTCAGACATGGGCACATCCTGCAGGTAAGCCGCCGTGGCTGCTCTACCTCTAGTAGAATGCGCCTTAGGGGAACCCCCTAAAGTCTTCTGTGCCAATTGGTAAGCAAGCTTGATACACGAAACGATCCACCTGGAGATAGAACGTTTCGAGGCTGCATGACCAGTCCTGATCGAACCGTAGTTAACAAACAATTGATCAGAATGTCGAATAGACTTGGACCTGTCCAGATAGAACTTTAAAACCCTTTTCAGGTCCAGAGAGTGTAATGCCCTCTCAGCTGGAGTAGAGGGATTAGGAAAGAAAGTGGGTAAAGAGATAGACTGATTGACATGAAAATCTGATACCACTTTAGGCAGGAAAGAAGGATGCGTTCTAAGCACCACTCTGTTCAGATGAAAAACCGTATACGGTTCTTTAGTACATAGGGCCTGAATTTCGCTCACCCTACGGGCTGACGTAATCGCTATCAAAAAAGCCGCTTTCCAGGAAATATGCTGTAAAGAAGCTTTATGAATAGGCTCAAAAGGTGAACCCATCAATTTTGATAGGACTAGGTTCAGCTCCCAAGGCGGAGCAGGAGGCCGAACAGGAGGATACACTTTCTTTAGACCCTGCAGGAAATCTTTTACTGCAGGAAGCTGAAAAAAAGAAGTTTGTGAAGGTGATCGCCTATAAGCTGTAATAGCGGCCAAATGCACCTTAATGGAGTTAAACTTCAAACCTGCTTTAGTCAGGTACAACAAGTATGGGAGAACTGCTTCTTCCTGACTTTTTACCGGATTGTGACCATTCTGCATGCACCACATATAGAATCTCTTCCACTTGCATGCATACGAATGTCTAGTGGAAGGGCGTCGTGCTTCTTTCAGAATGGCCATGCAGTCCTGTGGCAGCCCTAGATGGCCGTACTGTATGACCTCAGGAGCCAAGCTGCCAAGTTCAGTGACGGAAGGTTGGGATGGTGAATCCTCCCGTTCATCTTCGACAACAGGTCCTGCCTGCATGGAAGCCTCTTGTGAGGAGACACTGATAGGTGAAGTAGGTCTGTGTACCACCATTGTCTCGGCCAGTCTGGGGCAATCAGGATCATCGTTGTGCACGAGTGGTTCAGCTTGCTCACCACCTTCGGGATCAGCGGAAGGGGTGGGAAGGCGTACACAAACAGCCCCGACCAGTCCATTAACAGAGCATTCCCTCTCGTTCCTGGTCGATAGAACCTGGAGGCGAAGCTTGGGCATTTGGTGTTTTCGTCGTCTGCGAAGAGATCGATTGAAGGACGACCCCAAGACTGGAAAATGTCGTCTAGCACTTCGTCGTTGAGAACCCAGTCTTCTCTGTCTTCGAAGTGCCGACTTAGAGCGTCCGCCCTCACGTTCTGCTCTCCTGGGAGGTGGACTGACTGAACAGACAACTTGCGAGCTAGAAGCCAATGCCAGATGCGCTGAGCTTCCAGAGACAGAGTCCTTGAGCGTGTTCCTCCCTGCTTGTTTAAATAGTACATCGTGGTGGTGTTGTCCGTCTGTACTAGAATCATTTTCTCCTGAAGCGAGGGAAGGAACGCTTTGAGAGCCAGGTGAACCGCTCTCAACTCCAGCAAGTTGATATGATAAGTGCTTTCCTTGGGAGACCACAGACCCTGCACTTGTAGGGGTCCCATGTGCGCTCCCCATCCTTGCAATGATGCATCTGTGATGATCGTTTGTGTTGGAGGCGGTTGATAGAAGAGAACCCCCATCTGCATGTTCTGTCTCTTTGTCCACCACTGGAGGGAAGATTGAGCAACCTCCGACAAAGTGATCCGATCGTCCCACTGATCTGAGTGTTGGTCCCATTTGTCCTCCAGATCCTGCTGAAGAGGACGCATCCGAAGTCTGGCGTTCGGCACTAGGAAGATGCAGGAAGCCATCGACCCCAAGAGCGAGGCTATCTTCCGCACCTTCTGGGACCTGTGGAGAAGAACTTGTTGGCACTTGAGGGCTATCGAAAACTGTCTCTCCTCCGAAGGAAACACTTTTCCTACTTCGGAGTCTAGCAGAGCTCCTAGGAAGTGGATCCTCTGAGTTGGTTGTGATACAGACTTGTTGAAATTGACATGTAGACCTAGACGTTGACAAAGTTCTATGCATGTCTTGAATTGATTCCTTACATTGCCTGGAGTTGGACCTTTCAACAGCCAATCGTCTAAGTATGGGTATACGAAGACTCCCCTGCGGCGTAGAGCTGCCGCCACCACTGCGACACACTTGGTGAACACTCTGGGAGCCGACTTCAACCCAAACGGGAGGACTTTGAACTGGTAGTGAGAGGTCCCCACCCGGAACCGAAGGAATCTTCTGTGATCTTGCCGTATTGGAATATGGAAGTACGCATCTTGAAGGTCCATCGAACACATCCAATCCCCCTGCCTGAGATGTGGATATATCTGATGAAGCGCCAACATGCGAAACTTTTCTTTTCGTACATGCAGATTGAGTGTTCTCAAGTCCAGAATGGGCCTGTATTCTTCCTTCTGGCCCTTTTTTCTGACCAGAAAATACCTCGAGTACACTCCTTTCCCCCTTTGGGACACCGGAACTCTCTCGATGGCTTCTTTCTCGAGGAGTGTAGCTACTTCTGCTTTTAACCTTTGTAGCTGGTGACTTGATGTTGACATCGGGGAAACGTGCGGAGGTAGACGATGGAAACGAAGACAGTACCCATTCTGCAGCATAGACAACACCCATTGATCTTTGGTGATGGCCTGCCACTCTGTCCTGTGATGCGCAATGCTTCCCCCCACTGGAGTGGGTAACGGCGCTGGGGGAAGTGAAGACTCATTGCTTCTGCTGCGCTTTATTGAAGTTGTTGCCTTGGCGCTGATTTCCATTTCCCTTGGAATTGCCCTTGCCTTTGTACTGTGTCTTTTGCTGGCCCTGCTGGTTCTGGCCTTTCTGCCATTGAGGGGTTTGAACCCTCTGCTTCGAATAACCCTTGTTGTTCGAACGGAATTTCTTCTTAAATTCCTTTTTCTTCTCGAGTCCCACCGCTTTGAGAGTGTCCAACTCGGTCTTCATCCGCTGCATTTCCTCATCCGCACTTGCCCCAAAGAGAGATGTGCCTGAAAAAGGAAGGTTCAGGATTCTTGCTTGAGCCTCCGGTTTTAATGCTGTGAGGCGTAACCAAGATGTTCTCCTTGCTGTAACTCCGTGCACATAGCCATGTGCCGCCAGAGTTACCCCATCTGCTGCCGATCCTATAATCTGGTTGGAGACTTGACTGCCCTCCATCAGAACCTCCTCAAAGTCCTTTCTGTCTTCTTCAGGGAGCTTTGCGGTAAATCTCTGAAGTGAGTCCCACAGAGACCTGTCATACCTGCCGAGCAGGGCTTCCGCGTTAGAAACCTTGAGGAAAGAGGCTGAGGTGTTACACACCCTTCTCCCCCATGAGTCCTGCACCTTGCTATCCTTATCCGGAGGTACCGTGGATGAGGAAGCCACCGCATTGGATTTTCTTGCCGCCGTAATGATCACTGAATCTGGCGGGGGATCAGCTTTGAGGAACAGAGGATCCTCTTCCGGAGGACGATACTTTTTGAGAATCCTCGCTGGAACGGACTTCACCGTTGCCGGAGTGAGGAAGACTTCATTCACATGTTCCATTATACCCGGAACCAACGGCAACAACGGTTTGGGTGCTGATCTATGTTGCAGGGTTTCGAATATGACAGTCGTCTTGACTTGTGGAGCTGTCATCGGTACTCCCAGTTTCAGGGCTCCCCTGCCCAAGATATCTTGGAACGAGAAAATATCCTCAGTTGGAGACACTCTTGAGCGTGGACTGTTAGTAAGAGTCGGGGAGTAATCCCTGTGAGATCGTGTTCTCGACGAACTTGAAGAACTACTTGTCCTCCTGGGCCTAGTTCTTCTGCTAGAACGCGTCTTGGAACGAGATCTCTCTCTGTGACGAGAATGTCTCTTGCTTGAGTGTTTAGAACGAGACCTTTCTCTGCGAAGAGGTTGGTCTCGATATCGCTTTAGGCGCTCCGCCGTCTCCTTGTCCTCTGCCCAGTGGTGAAGAGGTCTATTCCACCTTGGGGAAAGATGAACAGAAGGAGACTTGTGGATGGGATCCTTCTCAGGTGTACGCGACCGTTGAGGTCGTTCTGTTCGATCCTGTTGCGATCTTGCAGGGGATTCGGACCTCCCCCTATTAGATGCGCCGCTCCGTCCATCCGAGGATCTGCCACTCCGAGATGATGAGGATGATGAGGAAAGACTCACCAGAGATCCAGAGGGAGACCTTGAGCGAGATCTTTCTTCTGCAAGTCTCCGTCTCTTGGCGGGGGGATCCTGCACTGGTGATTGTTCCACCTCCGCAGCCGATGCTGAACCTGGAGAACCCAACTGTGGCTCTAGGGCATGAGTCTGGACTAGCAAGGCACTTCCCTTGTCCCGAACCACCTCCTTTGATTTTGTAGGAGTAAAGTTCTTTGTTTGCGAAGAACTTCTCTCCCTGGATCTTTGTTGATCCCTCGACGGTGGTTGTATCGACGCCGAGCGCCGAGCAGGAAGACGCTCCCTCGACGTCGACCGTGATTTCTCCGTCGACCTCGGGTGGCCATGGCCGACCTTCGACGTTGAAGGCTGTCTGCTCGACGTCGATGGAGGCTGTTTCGACGCCGATCGCCGTTGACTTGATGGCGACTGGGCGTGCCTCGACTCCAAATGCCGCTCCGACGTCGAACGCTCTCGTCCAGGCGTCGACGTTGGCTGCATCGACGTCGACCGATGATGTGTCGACAGAGGCTCTCTCGACGTCGAACGACCATGGCTAGTCGTCGACAGGGGATGGCTCGACGTCGAGCGTCGATGGACCGACGTCGACGGAGAATGCCTCGGCGTCACAGCATGACGATGCTGTTTCGACGTCACACGGCTCGCCGTCGAGCTCTTCCGCTTCGACGGCGACCTGTCCCTCGACGCTGACTGAAGCGGAGGTACCTTCGATGTAGACGCTGAAGACATCTTCTTCGTCGCCGTCGACTGCTTCTCCAACGCCGATCCCGACGTCGAATGTGAACCAGTCGGGGCTCCTCTCGACGTCGACCGCGTCTTCCGACTTTTCTGCTTCTTGGGAGATCTTCCTCTCTCAGAAAGCCCATAAGCTCTAATCCTCTCTCGATCCTTAAGAGTCCTGGAAGATAAAACCTGGCAGTGTTCACAGGTTTTAGAGGAATGAGAGTCTGGTAGGCACAGGATACAGACTGAATGAGAGTCAGTCTTTGCCTTTTTCCTTCCACATGAAGGACAGTTGTTGAAGAGAGAAGGCATCTTTGACAGGAAAAATACCTTTTTTAAGCACAAAAAGTGTTCAAACAGCACTCTATGTCTAAAAGACGTCGAGTGAAGTCAAAAATTCTAGTAAAAGCTGAATATTTTTTGACAGAAAGTCAAAAAGAAAAGGAGCTGCTTCACCAGGGTCCTGACTGAAGGAGCCGGAAAGAACAACTGACCTAACTGTCACCCCTGAGGCATGATGGGAAGCCTGGGGTCATGGCTGCCTTAAAGGCACGGTGCCAGTTATTGTGAAAATGGTTTCATTTTCTATGATATTGTTTTGCAATGCAGCCTGAGGGCTAACAATGTCTATTTATAAGCAATTTTCAGGATTTATGAGTGGTTTGACTCATTAAAACACAAAGTTCAAGGATTTTTTGACCTAATGTGTTTTTTGATTCCTTACTAATTGCAGTTCATGTATATGTGTTTGCATTGTTTAGCCTCAGTTTTGGGGCTGCATTGATGTGAGAAAAATGATATATGTACATACATATATGTGGAGCGAGATATATGTGTTTTATACATATATATTTTTATATTGTTTCCGGGGTCCCGCACATGGGCGGGAATATTCAGTGCTTATGACTATTGATGAGGATCCCCTGGAAGAGAACCCTGTGTTCCTCAGGGTGGTAGAAGACTGAGTAGAGGACAAGGCGGTAGTAGGTCCAAAGAGACCACTGTGTGTGAGAAAAGGGAAAAAGGGGGGGGTTCCTTTTTAGGAACTAGGCCTCTCACATACCCAGCAAGCTAGGTGTCATGCTTCACCACTGAAATTACCTCATATTTCACCATATTAATTCACCACTAATCCTCTATAGGCTCCCTGAATAGCATGCGTCAACAAGCGAGCGATAGATAAATACAAACCTTTGTCCTACTCTATCCTTCTGCTATCATTCCAAATCCAAATAACTGATTAACCTATCCACCACTTAAAATGTACTTGCATGTTTCACTATACTAATTCAACACTAATCCTCTGTGGGTCCCGGAGTAGCGTGCTACCCGCCGAAAAAGCGCTTCGACGCCTCGTCAGGGGTAGTAAGCGCTATATAAATGCAATTACAATACAATACAATACAATATGAGCCTGCCCCTCGTCAGGTCGGTGCTGCAATACCGGACGGGCACCCGGAACCGGGGCTCTTTGTCGGGGATCTTTTGTTCCTGCCGGTGGATGCAGTGGGGATGAGAGGCCGAGTGTGTAGATGTGAAGTGTGGTGAACAATAAAATAGGTCAGTTAGTCCTAAACAACTTTATTGGGAAGGTAAACTGCCTACAATAAAAAATGAGAGGGGCACAGGGCTAGTAATAATGTATCTAGTAGTGTATGTCCAGCTCTTTGGTGATCAACATGTTTCGTGTCATGGTTGTCTTATAGATCAGGGCACTTCTTCAGGATCAAAATAAAATGCTATCTACACTGCGACGGCAAGTAAAAGTAGTGTTTACGTACCCAAAACACAGGTAGTTGACCTAAAAATGAAGTAAAAACAAGGAAATAGTCATATTGGCATGTGAGTTTGTGACATCAAAAGGACATAACGCGTCCTCATTAACCAACCAACCATTAGTGCTAATTAATTGTTAATTACAAAGCCACACTGGTCTAGGTGTGACTTAGACCAGTGTGGCTTTGTAATTAACACTCTTTATGAATTAGCATTAATAGCGACCTCCCAGCACCATATACTCTTAATGGCATCACTGCACTTACAGTGCCCAGGAATGGCCCTGGGTACTGTAGGGGCACAGGGCTCGTGCACCTGTGCCCACACCACTGGCATAGGGCACCCAGCCAGAGAGTTACTGAGGTATCCCGGGGCAGTGGGTCTTGTGGGCATGGCACACACGGATGTGTGCCATGTTGACTCTTGGTTTAGTATTGTACTTACCGACACTCAGCATCCAAAGACAGTGTGTGGGTGTCAGGGTACAGGGCCCCTAAGGGTGGCACAATACGCACTGCAGCCCTTAGGGGTCTTCTCTGGTCACCATGCCCTGGGTACCTAGGATACCATCTACTAGGGGCTGACAGGTGACCAGAGATGCCAATTGGGTTTCAGTTTCAACACAGTTGTAGGGAAGGAACACAGGCCCTGCACATGGTTGGCAGCAGCTCAGGGCACATTCAGTCAAAGCACTTCAGCAGTTCTGCAAAAAGTGGGGGCATACCAATGCAAGAAAGATGGCACTTTCTCACAAACACCACCTGCGTAACTTTCCATTTGATGGGGAATTTATCTTTGGGCCAGAGACAGACTCTCAGTTTGAGAAAAAAGTATGCATAGACTGCAAAATCCCTGGGGCAACTGCAGTCTACTTTACTCCAAAAAGTGACTGTTGACGTGATCAGGGCAGAGGGGCAACCAAGACCACCACCTCTGACATCCAGACATATCAAAAGCAGTAAAAAACTTATCAACAAGGGGGTGAAAGTTACCTCAGAAGAGGCTTCAGTGGGGGTAACCAGAGAGGGAGGCATACGGTGACTCCCAGGAAGGAAGCCTCCACATCCAAACAATGACTCGCCACACATTCCCCCCCCCTGGTCACACAACACCTGCGGGAGAAGGCTGCAGAAGTTTCATCCTCTGTGGCAAGAGATAACTTCATATCACTGCGTACTATCCACTGTCTACCACGAATACTGTCTAGAACCTACCTCCATCCCCCTAAGCATTCCTCCACGCTGACAGACCCTTAACCCTCAGCATCTTCACCTTTTGAAAGAGCAGGTAAAAGCTCTCTTGTTAAAAGGTGCCGTCGAGCCCGATCCAAATAGTTATCACTGCAAGGGGGTATATTCCCTATACTTTTTAATACCCAGGAAAGACTGGAAGCTCAGAACGATACTGGACCAACGCCCTCTAAATTGTTACATTCTTTCAGGACACTGTCACATGGTGACGTTACAGGATGTAATACCACTTACTGCAAGATGCAACTTCATGGCGCACCTCGACTGGAAGGACACACTCTTTCATACACAGTTTCACCCGGCACATCGCCGTTACGTCCGATTTCTGGTAAGTGCATGTCATTACCTATTCAAAGTTCTGCGATTTAGGGTGACGACAAACCCAATGCTTGGCATTGGTGGCAGCCCATCTGAGACGACACATCATTTAGGTCTTCCTGTATCTTGACGACTGACTGATCAAGGAGATAGAGGTGCCTGCAGGATGCACAGGCCCCCACAGCCCATTCATGAATCTGTTAAACTAATTAGGGTTCACAATAAATGCCACCAAGTCACATTTAGAACCTCTTCAGATGCAGCTATTTATAGGAGCAATCCTCAATTCTGTCACAACATACCCCAATGCCCAGAGGATTCTCAGTCTCTGGAACCCATCTTGCTCTTTTTCAGCCACATTGTCACCTTCAAGTCAGAACAGTGATGCGCCTTCTGGGCATGATGAACTCCTTTATAGCAATAGTTCCTCATGCCAGGTTCCACATGCGACCCTTACAGGAGTGTCTAGTATCTCAGTGGTCACAAGCGGGAAGCAATTTAGAGGATCTGGTATTGGTTCTGCCCAGGCTCCATCAGTCATTGCATTGGCAGGGCACAGAGACTCTCCTCAAGGGCAGAGCTTTTGCCGACCCAATCCTGCAAGTGACTACCACCACAGATGCATTACTCATAGAGTGTGGTGCACAAATGGAGCACATGACTGTTCAGAGTTCTTGGATCGGTCATAGGCAAACACTACACATCAGTGTGCTGGATCTCATAGGGATTCAGATGGCTCTAAAAGCCTTCCTCCCCAATATAGGCGGGGAGACCATTCTTCTCTGACCAGACAACATGACAGCAGTGCATTACATTTATAAACTGTGAGAAAGTGGCTCTATATATACTGGACAATAATGAAGTACAGTGTGTATAGAGTCCACAAACACCAAAGGTATAACAGAGGTTAAAGTCAGGACTGACCTTACTCTCAAAAGTGGTAGCTTGGTCAAGCAGTAAGGCAGTACCAGAGTGCAGTGCAAAGCATTTGTTGTACACACTCAGTCAGCAAAAGGTTTCACACACTCCGGCTGAACTCCAGGCCAATGGTTGTTATATCCAAAGATATAGTGGTTTTAGTTTTAAAACCAACAGGCATAAAAATATACTTTGCTAGATATGAGAACTCTCATGTAATTACTTTGCAAGGAAGCAATGAAGTTGGTGAACACAATAGGTCCAGGAGTTGCTTAATGCAACTCAAGTCTAGACACACTTTAGCATTGAGCTCAATGAATTGTTACCATAAAAGTACAGTTGATTAGTAGTCCCAGGACTAGATCCTAGATTCAGTCCTGGGGTCTAAACTGAAACCAAGTTAGCAAAAACGTTTTAGTTACCGTGGTGAATTTTCATGAATATAAAGCGGTTTTAAAAGTTCACACTTAGAAACTTTTCAATGACATTCTGGCATTGTTATTCAATGGGAGAAAATTCAGGTTGTAGGTAAAGTATGATCGCGTTAGTTTTGTAATCCAGTACTGGGCTTCTAGGACCAGCACTGGGGTCTGAACTTAAAACAGGTAGGTAATTGCGTTTCAGTATTTCATATGATTTTTAAAGAATATTTAAAGTTTTCAAAAGTACGCACTTAGAAGAAATTTAATAGAAAAAAAGACAATTGGTTCCTATGGAGAAAATACAGATTAATAGTAAACCCGGTAAGGATTACATTTGCGTTTCAGTACTGGGCTGCAAGGTACAGTACTGGCTTCTCGTCTGCTTGCAGGTGAGTACTTCGGAATTCGGGCTTCGGCTGATTTTATAAGAGTATTTGCAGTTTTCAAAATTTCACAGAAAATTTTCGAGTCAAAATGGGTCACGGTTATCCAATGGCAGATAAGTGAGTTACCGGTTTCCAGGTGAGTACATGGCTGGTGAAGTTAAGGTTCCGGTTGTAGACTCAAGGGTCCCCCAGGGTCAGGTAAGTATAGTCTGTTCCGCCCCAGCAGCGCAGGGCCGGCCGGGTGCAGAGGTAGGTAAACGAGAAAGAAGATCAAGAGGAAGAAGACCCGCCGTGCAGCTGCTAACAGGACGACACCAACTGACTTGGCCCCAGCCCTACCGGCCTGTCGACCCTGGAACCTGTCCCTGATAAATCCCGACAACTCCTGGGACTCCTGGGACTCCCCTGAGCAGAGGCTCTGCTCCAACAGCAATACACCTGGTGCCAGCCAGGAACCGCTAATCCAGCCTACTCTGCACCCGCCGAGCCCTGCCAGTGCTCCAGTGATCCAAGACCACGAGGACATCCCCCCGGCGATTGGGACCCGAAGTACAGTGCCCAACGACCCTCCTCAACAACCCAGACGGGGAAGAGCTACGCTAGCAATCAAGATGGCCGCATAAGCTCCCGGCTCTGCCAACCTCCGCCAGTTGCTCACAAATCCTGACGATTATCCTGATTTCTCACTGGCCTCCCGTGCAGCTGATGTGTTCCTGACTCTAAAGGTGCAATCCCGGTATTTCTAGCTGCTTGAATAACGAAGATACGCTGTGTTCCATTCTCGGCCTAACCCAGAGTTTAAGCCGGGGCCTCGATTTCTAACCCAGCCGGGTTGGAGTTGAATAACATCGGCCGCGGGACGTGGGTAGCGTCCGGTCTCCCGAAGTGGAGTGTCTCTTGTCCGATTTGGATGGTGGATCGGTGGCAGTTTTCTCTCGCAGCTACAGCGGCGTGACGCATCGGTTGCTGTGGTCGGGGAGCCGCTGCCTGGAGGCGACGTTGGTATACAGGAAAAAGGGGGTCCCCGCAAGGAGACAGTATTGTGTACAACACACACTGATAAAGTTTATAGTCAAATTAAACTAGAAAGACTTCAATCATAATTACTTATGAAAGGTATTGTCCTTTATTTAGCAATACCTGATTTCGCTTGTGAAACAACCATCGTATTTACATTTAATAATAAGCCCCAATCGGGTAGGAAAAGGGAGGGAAAGGGTGTGCTCAGGGCAGTGTAAAGTCATAGAAAGATAAGTACAATAAAGAAAAAGGTGAATTTACTACAACTTTACATAAAATTCAAAGTCAAAATGACTCAAATAAAGCCTAGACAATTAAGGCATCCTTTGAAAACTGTCAATCTAGGAACATTCCACGGCTGCATACATAGTTGGGAATAATCATGGGCATGTGCCGGAAGTCCAAAAAGGAAAGAAAAGGCGTCGACGTTTCGACCCCTAGCCGTAGGTTACTTTAAATCCTAAAACGGGGTCTTCATCAGGACAAGTGCAGGGGGGGGTAGTGGGGCGTTGAAATCTGTAAATTAAAACTGAAGGTCAGACTGATTTGTTTATGCGACCTATTAAATGTCATGTTATTTAACATCAATGAAATCACAGTTACCATGGTATCCGGGCCCAACTGGGACTCCAGACATGAGGATAAGTAAAACCAAGCTCACGGTCAAGGTCTAACTTAATGATATTCAGTATCAACATTAGAGGAGAGATGAACCAGTATTGAGTCTTATCAGACATTATTGTACCTCAAGGATAAACTTACGTCAAATTTTGACACGTGGTTATAAAGAGTGATGGTGGTATACAAATACCAGTTGCCGTTATCCACACCTGGGCAAGGTATCAAACATTTACACAAATTCTAGATTAAAAGGAGAATAGTGAAACTCGTTTAAGGACATAACATTCTAAGTGCAGGACCAACGGAAACAGCATGTAAGTCATCTGGTCACTTACATTAGATACAAGGAGTGAAGCGCTGGCGGCCTTGACCCAAAGGATATTAATTCTGAAGTGGTTTGATAGCGTCGCTTTTACTGTGAAGATAAATTAGAGGACCAGCTAGTAAAACAAACACTTGGCCCTACTAACGTAATGTGACATGATTATCGAGATTGATTATAAAATGATAACTTACATTTGGACTCAACATGGCGGGATACCGAGAGTCCAGGCAATTGATAAGTATTATATGGTCTCGCCACTGCAAAAATAATCATAAAGGGCTTGTCAGTAACGTATCGAATAAATTGCCTACTTAGTAATCGGCAGGAAGGAATATGACATACCTATAAATCTGGCTTTTTATATTTTACAGGCTCGATCTCAAATTCTAACTCGGCGAGGGTTGGACGACTGCTACGTCCACCGGCGTCAAAGTGCTAGCCGCCGCGCTGTTTCCCGTAATCCATTGCAGGGAAGGCAGACCTCGTGTGGAATTATCCTACAGGAGAGGAAAGCCATCAGAATTGCCAAACTCGCCACCAAACTACGATCTTTAGTAGAGGGGGATATCAAGAAAATATAACGGGGGAGGCGCTGCTAGTTACCGGTTTCTTGCAAGGTCGCTGCAATCAACTGTTCCTCAACACCAACTCCGTCAGACAGCTTCGCGGAGTTTGGGGCGGGGTTAATGCTATTCAGGCTTAATAGACATGGAAAAGTGACTCAACCGCTGATGCCCGTCTGGCGCTATAAATCCATAAATAATTAGGCCTACCTCGAAATTCTAGTAAGTGCCCTGATTAGAAGTTGATTAATGCCAGGACAATGAATAGAGAAACGATATATCAAAAATTAAAAACTGTAAAAATTGGCCAAACTCGAGCAACTCTCTCACAGGAGGTTGTAGTCGAGTAGTTAATACAAAATCAAAACACAATTCTTATGCATAATATATGAAAATAAGCAATATCATATAGGGTAGTGTCTAATACCAATAGTTCTGATTACCCAACTTGTGCACTTCTCCAACATGAGTGTAGACGAGCGCCATCTGGTGTAAATAGACGGAACATGTATGTCATTTCTTATGTGTTCAAGGAAACTCCAGGGTCCCCGCGACTGCATGGGTTCAACCCCCTTTTTTGTACCGTGGAGGCCACGTTGGGCTCCCGGGGTCGATGGGCTTGGTTCCTCGCTGGCGGCGACGGTGTTGAGATCGTGCTTTTGAGAGTGCCCACAATTGTCATCGGATTTGCCTGTGCCTGGTGCCCTGGAATAGTCGACCTCCGGTGACCTGCTTGGTCGCTTCGTGAGGGGCGATGGAGCAGGTGGACTGTATACCGTCGCTGCATACTGTAATGGCCGCCATTGGGGAGCTCCATTCACAGGTCACCGCCATCATCCAGAGGATGGTCGTAACGGTCGATATCATCTGCCGGAGACCGGACTCCGACCCTTTGTTGGTTCTGGAACAAGCTGTTTTACCCGAGGAGCAAGAAGCGTCTGAGACGGAGGGCACCGCGCTGGAGCCAGACTTGGTATCTTTTGTCGACCCCCGAACGACTGCTAGCAAGCCCCGGACTATCGAATCTACATCATGCCCTGTGTCGATACCGCCTCAGATGGACATGGATGATCTTATATTTCAGAGCGAGTTCTCCAGTGACTGTAGGATTGTTACCTCACCCTTTTTCTCCTGGATGGTTCAAATACGCACTAGCGATTTATCTTTGGTGGACAGCGGACGTCGTTTGACTCTTAGACTTTGTGTACTATTATCCTGGCCTCAATCCTTCCGTACTGGCTTTGAACTTTCTCAACATTTTGATACTCTCATTGGGATGGCGGATCGAGCGGACAGGGCTTGCATGAAAAATCACAGTGGCCAGGGTTGACTTTGACTGGATGGGTTTGACCAATGACTTCATTTGATACGGGATTTGTAACCTATACTAGCGCGGGAGTTGGGTGGTTCTTACAAGCTTCCCCCGTCTGATTTTAATCGTTACATTTTATTGTTCTGGATAAGTGTAGGGGCGGGTTGCTACTGGCGGGGGGTAAGGGAGACCGGGGGCCTGTTTGATATTTCCTCCTCCACTCTTTCTTTTCCCTTCTTTTAGGTCTAGTTCCGGGGCGACAGGCACACTGCTAGTGGGGATGGGCCGTAGCCATTGCAGGGGTTCAGGGTGGGGGGATAGGGGAGGGGTTTGTTATTTTGCCTTAGTTTAGTTCTGTGGCCTTTTTTTTTTTTTTCTCTTTCCTTTTTTCTTTTACGAGAGACAGGTTGTTTATCCTGTATTGATTTTCTTAGGTATCGGGGTGTCCGATTTGTCTTCATTATCCTGAACTATGGGTGGGTGAGCCCTGCTGGCTGCTACTTCGCTGGATTGTTGTTCGTACTTCTCCTTATTGATGTACCGAACTTAGTTGACATTGCATACTCCTTTGAATTGAATTTTCCACATTGATTTATTCGCTCACCTATCGCAATATTGTATTCTAAGGATGACACCCGATATATGTGAATTTCTCTTGTTTTCTTCAATAAAACCCTTAAAAAAAAAAAAAATCCAGACGACACCTGCAGCCTCAGAACCAGGGATTCCCCCCCTCCAACCGCGACCAGCCGAGGGTAAGATTTCCTGACACCCAAAGACACCCCTGCAACCGGCGCCCTACGGCCCCCTGTTCCCCCTTTTCGGGTACTCTCCTCTTCTCTAAGAACCCAATTTACCTCTCGAAGTGGTGGTTGCACCTGAAGAATCTCCGTCCCCGAACCTGCAGCCTTTGCAACTTTCCCATTGGATAACATTGAGTGCCCGACGGCTCAAAAGCACCCTGCACCTAGCCGCCCTAGTGCCGCTGGAAGTGCAGCTACTACCCTACTCTACTTACCCACTTGCCCTGAGTAAGTGATTTGAGTTCAGCTCCCACAGCCGCGTGACCTGCTTGCTTGCAACCACCAACCAAAGGCCCCCTCCCCTCTATTGGATTGCATTGGGCCTACTCTCTCTGCACCCGGCTGCCTCTGTGTCGCTGAGGGTGTAACAACTGAACCTTTCCGACCCTGGGAGAACCCCGAGTCTATGCCCAGAACCTTAACCTCACCAGTCGAGTAGTCACCTGAAAGCCGATAGCTCACTTTCCTTCAATAGGCCAACATTGACTGGTTTTCTCTGAAATTTCTTTTAAGTGTGGAGTTTTGAAACTTTAAAATATTCCTCTAAAATCAGTCGAATAACGATTTACTCACCTGGGATCAAGAGAGAAGCCAGTGATGTACTTTCTACTTCAGTACTGACCCGCAAAAGTAATCTTAACTGTACTTACCAGTTACCTGTATTTTCTTCCATAGTAAACCATTGACTGTTTTTCTCTGAAATTTCTTCTAAGTGTCGATTTTTGCAAACTACAAATATTCTTTAAAAATCGTACCAACTACTGAAACGTAAATACTTACCTGTCTTAGGTAGAGGTCCCAGTGCTGAACCTAGGAGTCCAGTACTGGATTACAAAAGTAACGAGAACCTACTTTACATGTGACTTGAATTTCCTTTCATAGGATAACATTGCTAGTTTTTCTCTGAAAAGTTTCTAAGTGTCAACTTTGAAAATACATTTGAATCCTTTGCAAATTACCCCTGTAACAAACGCTTTTACTTAACTGTTTACAGCTTAGGTCCCCAGACTGAATCTAGGATCCAGTCCTGTGGTTAGAAAAGTAATCCTGAAAGAAATCAACTGCTTTTATGTAGAAAAAACCCATTGAGCTCAATGTTAAGGAAAATGCTACTTACCAGTATGCATCTGTTCTTGGCATGTAGGGCTGCTGACATTCATATCTTAGCATAGATTGCCGCCTAGTGTCGGGTCCGGATGTTTGCACCTTGTTGTCTTGGAAGAGTCTTCGAAGTATCACGAGATAGGGGACTCCTCCCCTGGACTACAGTGCGCATGGGCATCTTCTCCATCTTCAGATTGTTTTTCGCCATTGTGGCAAAGATAGAGTATAGTAAAGTAAGAGACGACCATGTAAATGTAAGTAAAAAAGATAATCCTGCAGCTGTGACAGGCACCGGGGAGGACGGTGGGTGATATGAATGTCAGAAGCCCTAAATGCCAAGAACAGATGCAAACTGGTAAGTAGCATTTTCTGTTCGAGGCATGTGGGCTGCTGAATTCATATCTTGGAAAAAGAGGGAAGGCTGGGTCCTGTCTCTGACCGGCTGGACCACTCTTATGGAACAAACAAACCAGATTGCCGGGCAGTGTTAGTTGGTTGACACAAGTACACACCTAGTATAATAAATTGCTAGGCTGACAAACCATCTGTGTTTAGTCACTTGTATTTTTATAAAGAAAGATTATGAAAAAGTGCCTTGGCATCAAAAGGATTCACACCGCATTTACAGAGGTTCACAAGTACATTGGAAAAACCATAAACAATACATTAAATCAAAACATACACATATAACAATTGTGATTACATTAAATAAAGACAACTGTGGAATGCCTCAAAAAAATCCCTTTGTTGAGGCACCAATCCTGGATACAACTAAACAAGTGGACAGCTGAGATGACAAACTAGCCTACTTGTTATAACCACCACTAGATACACATAAATTAATTCATCACATGGTGCACAACATAGGAAGACACAGAACTATGCAGCAATGTAGAGTTGTGTGTAAGTTATATTCCTATTGTGCCCTGACAGTTCAGTATCTGGGTGGAGCAGGACGCCGACGCGTTTCGAACCCGTTCAGTAGTTTTGAGGGTTCTCCTCAGGACAAGGATTGGGGAGGTCGTTGTCGCTGTGAATTAAGTTAAAAACATGGTGTCAATGAAAAGCTGACTACTCCCTCACTTCAACTCAAACACTGTGAAGTAGTGAGTAAATACCTTATGCTGGGAATATCAGGATGCTACCTGTGAAAAAGGTGATATAAACCCTAGTTAGTCTCTGTTGTATGGAATACACTCTGAGCCACTCTGTGCAAATAAAGGTGATCCCGCTTTGAGGCACGTACCTTGATGTTTAAAGTGCGAGTGCACGGATAAGGGATGCTGATGTACCTAAGGTCGGGAAATGTGCCTAAAGGAAGTAAATAACACGAAGTATTCAAAATTTGTATCTTGGCACAAAACTGTTCGTAATACAAATTGCTCGTGACTGCAAACTCCCAACTCAGTCCTACCTTTGTGTGCAGAGTTTAGATTCACAGCACGAACACGAGCGGCAGCCGCCGCGGGTTCGGCAACTAAAAACCAAAGGGGATGCAGGGATTAGCAAGATTCTGGAAACGCGCTCGCACAAGCTGTCCAAATGTGTTTGGAAATGTTTAAGAAAAACTCACATTTAGGACGAGTAAATCGGCGATGTACTTCAGGCACCCGGACGGTAAAGGACTGACAACGCGGGTACAGAAGGGGGCGTGTCCAAATGTATTTAACGCGCAAGGGGTGTAAAATGGCCTGATGGGACATGTAGTCCGGTTGCGCGAGTGCCCGCTAAGTAGAGTGGAAAGGCGCACCCAAGGAGAGTAATATTTTTTACAAAAAAGGATATTAGATCGAAAGCGAGTTGAGGAATTCGAGTTGCAATTTTTGATCTCTATTAGAAGATCAGACGCATATTTACTCAGGTGTTTCCGGGGGGCTCAGAGACAGAGGGGACACCCCTAGGGGGACCCCTGTGGGAGGTTTACCAATTAGCAGACATACTGAGTAGTTATACAAACACATGAGTATATTTACTACGTAGTTGTACAGACACATGAGCAGCAAGCAGCAAAGACAAGCAATCGCTGCGGACAGACTATCTAGAGATTACTGAGTTCATTAAGGTCATTGAGTCCCACCATGGCAGTGTTAAACCTCAGAATAAGGTAGGCCTCTTTTTGGGCAAGGCGTACGTCTGGGTCTCCGCCTGCTCCTGGAGTGTTCTTAATGTTCGCCAGGATCGTCCATTTCAGATCATTAGATGAATGTTCTTTTCGCAAAAAGTGGGATACCAAGGGTGCTGTCAAAACCTTGTTGTTTATCCTTGATCGATGCTGGATGATGCGTTGGCGCGCTTCTTGAGTTGTTTTGCCGATGTAGACCTTTCCGCACGGGCAAGTGATGGCGTATACTGCATACTTGGTCTTACAGTTAGTAAAGTTGTTATGGCGCCAGTGTTTTTTGCCGTCCGTGAACAAGGTCCCTTCTGTTGTCAAGTTGCACACTGAGCATGTCCCACATTTGCGATGGCCCATTACCGGGCCCATGTTGAAGAGGGTTCCCTGTGTTTCTTTTTTCGTGACACCTCTTGTGGACGAGATCTGTTGTCCGATGCTTCTGTTTTTTTTCAGTGCGAAAAGGGGTTTGCCAATGTCTGGTAGGATTTCCTCAACGAGATGCCAATTGTTTCTTATTATTTTCTGTACTGGGTTGGTGTGGGGCCCAAAAGTGGAGACACAAACCATTCTCTCGACATTGGATTTCTCGCGTTTTTGTAGAAGGTGTTCCCGCGGTGTCCATCGTGCCCTCTTCATGGACTGTTTCAGCAGTTTTGCCGGATAGCCACGTGCCTTCAGCTTATTGGTCAGATTTTCTCCGTGGATGGTGAAGTCTTCCATTCTCGAACAGTTTCTTCTCACCCATCAGGCCATTTTACACCCCTTGCGCGTTAAATACATTTGGACACGCCCCCTTCTGTACCCGCGTTGTCAGTCCTTTACCGTCCGGGTGCCTGAAGTACATCGCCGATTTACTCGTCCTAAATGTGAGTTTTTCTTAAACATTTCCAAACACATTTGGACAGCTTGTGCGAGCGCGTTTCCAGAATCTTGCTAATCCCTGCATCCCCTTTGGTTTTTAGTTGCCGAACCCGCGGCGGCTGCCGCTCGTGTTCGTGCTGTGAATCTAAACTCTGCACACAAAGGTAGGACTGAGTTGGGAGTTTGCAGTCACGAGCAATTTGTATTACGAACAGTTTTGTGCCAAGATACAAATTTTGAATACTTCGTGTTATTTACTTCCTTTAGGCACATTTCCCGACCTTAGGTACATCAGCATCCCTTATCCGTGCACTCGCACTTTAAACATCAAGGTACGTGCCTCAAAGCGGGATCACCTTTATTTGCACAGAGTGGCTCAGAGTGTATTCCATACAACAGAGACTAACTAGGGTTTATATCACCTTTTTCACAGGTAGCATCCTGATATTCCCAGCATAAGGTATTTACTCACTACTTCACAGTGTTTGAGTTGAAGTGAGGGAGTAGTCAGCTTTTCATTGACACCATGTTTTTAACTTAATTCACAGCGACAACGACCTCCCCAATCCTTGTCCTGAGGAGAACCCTCAAAACTACTGAACGGGTTCGAAACGCATCGGCGTCCTGCTCCACCCAGATACTGAACTGTCAGGGCACAATAGGAATATAACTTACACACAACTCTACATTGCTGCATAGTTCTGTGTCTTCCTATGTTGTGCACCATGTGATGAATTAATTTATGTGTATCTAGTGGTGGTTATAACAAGTAGGCTAGTTTGTCATCTCAGCTGTCCACTTGTTTAGTTGTATCCAGGATTGGTGCCTCAACAAAGGGATTTTTTTGAGGCATTCCACAGTTGTCTTTATTTAATGTAATCACAATTGTTATATGTGTATGTTTTGATTTAATGTATTGTTTATGGTTTTTCCAATGTACTTGTGAACCTCTGTAAATGCGGTGTGAATCCTTTTGATGCCAAGGCACTTTTTCATAATCTTTCTTTATAAAAATACAAGTGACTAAACACAGATGGTTTGTCAGCCTAGCAATTTATTATACTAGGTGTGTACTTGTGTCAACCAACTAACACTGCCCGGCAATCTGAATTCATATCTTAGCATAGACTGTATAGCAGTTTCTCCTCTAGCGGTGGTTGCCTGTATCAGCTGCAGTGGTTTGAAAAAGAGTTTTAAGGACAGCCTGGCCTATAGCAGCTTGTTGTTTAGCTTGCACGTCAACACAGTTGTGTTTAGTGAAAGTGTGTATGGTAGACCATGTATCTGCCCTACATATGTTTTCCAAGGGAATACTTCCTAGAAAAGCCATGGATGCCCCCATTTTGCGCGTTGAGTGGGCTTTTGGGGGAACTGTTAAAGTGCGCTTTGCCTTTTGATAGCATATTTGAATGCATTTAACTATCCATCTGGCTATTCTTGTCTTGGAAATGGGATTACCCATATGTTGTGGTGAAAAAGCAACAAATAGTTGTTTTGTTTTTCTGAATGATTTTGCTCTGTCAACGTAATATAGCAGAGCTCTTTTAACGTCTAGTGTGTGTAGAGCTCTTTCAGCCACAGACTGCGGGTTTTGGAAGAAAACGAATAGTAGTTTTCTTACCTGCCGGTGTAGTTTTGCAGCTTGAAGATCTTTCTGGATTCACTATGCTGTGCATTATTCCGCGGTCTTGTGGCTGGGTCCGGATTCGTAGTCTTTTCTTTGGTTTTTTTTTGTAGCCCAGGTGGGCGTCGGCGTCACACCTCCTTGGGTGCATTTCCGGTGACGTCGGCATGCTTCCTGCGGAAGCTCCCACTCTTGGGTGCCATCTTCGGGTTCTTTTTTTCCGTGTTTCTTTCGTTTCCGAAGTAATGGCAATGTTCTATTTAGGTGATTTTTTACCGCTTTGTACTTTTAAAAGTCCTTTTTTCCCCCTTTTTTTTTTTTTCCTTTATTAACCACCTCTTCTCTCTCCAGCCTCATCTTTCTGGCGGAGGTGGGTGGATTCGCTAGTGAATTCATAAAGATCTTCAAGCTGCAAAACTATACCGACAGGTAAGAAAACTATTCGTTTTGCAGCGTGAATCTTTCTGGATTCACTATGCTGTGCATAGACTTTGTAGCTGTTTCTCATTTCCGTGGCAGCTGGGTGGAAGATGAGCATTGGTTATTGAATATGTGTTGAAGCACCTTTTGTCCGACTTGTGCTTCCCTGTTCATCTGTATATCCACGCAGTAGTGCTTCGTGAACGTGTGCCCCGAAGCCCATGTTGCCGCCAGGCATATGTCTTGTATGGGTGTGTTAGCCAGGAAGGCTATTGTAGCACCCTTTTTCCTAGTGGAGTGGGCACGTGTCCCCTCTGCCAGTTCCTGTCCTGGACGTTTGTGGCAGAGTTGAATTGTCTGTGCGATCCATCGTGCAATAGTCTTTTTGGTTACTGCCTTTCCCATGAAACTGTTGGCAAATGACACAAAGAACTGTTTTGTTTTCCTGTGTCCCTTCGTCCTCTCAATGTAGTGCATGACTGCCCTTCTGGCGTCCAGGGTGTGCAGAGCTCGCTCTGCGCTAGTTGTTGGTTTTTGGAAAAAACTCGGTATCTGTATAGACTGGTTCATGTGGAATTTGGAGACCACCTTCGGCATGAAGTGTGGGTAAGTCCTCATCACAACCCTATCATTGTGTATTTGTATGTAGGGTTCTTGTAGCGTCAGCGCCTGAAGCTCGCTTACTCTGCGTAAGGACGTTATTGCAACCAGGAAAGCTGTTTTCATAGTTAGCATCTTTAGGGAGGCCTTGTGAAGTGGTTCAAAGGGCTCTTTCATGAGTTCCGTTAGGACTATGTTCAGGTTCCATGCAGATGGCGGCACCCGCTTGGGTGGTGCGATCCTTTTCGCTCCTTCTAGGAATCTCTTCACCACCTGTGATGTGAAGAAACTCCTGCACGTTTCTCCCCTTGTGTAGGCGACTATCGCTGCCAAGTGAACTCTTAACGAGGATGAGCTATGGTTCTTCTCCAGCAAGTGTGTCAGGTACTTTAGCACTGTGGAGTCCTTCTTCATTTTAGTGTGAAGTCTTTCTTTTCTGCACCACATTGTGAATCTTTTCCATTTCGCAACGTAGCACTTCCGAGTGCTGGGCCTCCGTGCCTCCCGAAGGACCCTCAGGGTGCTTTCTGGCAGTCTCAAATGTGCGAACTCTATGTCCTCAGGAGCCACGCTACTAGGCCCAGGCTCTCTGGCTCTGGGTGCAGCACCTCTCCGTTCTGCATGGAGAGTAGGTCTTTCCTCTTGCCGAATCTGTGGGGTGCACACTGTCATCTCCATGATCTGCGAGTACCATGTCTGTCTGGCCCACTGTGGCGCGACCAGTATCAGGGTCATGTTGCTCGCTCTGCACTTGCTCAGCACTCTGTGCATCAGTGGTATCGGGGGAAAGGCGTAAGCAAATGTCCCGGACAAATCCATCCATAGGGCATTCCCCAGTGACCCCTCCTCGGGCTGCCTGGATGCGAAGTTTCGGCATTTTGCATTCCGGCGTGTGGCAAACAGGTCCACTGATGGTGTTCCCCATCTGTCGAACAGCCACCTTGTCTCTTGAGCATTGAGCTCCCACTCGTGGGATGCAGATGTCTGTCTGCTGAGCCAATCTGCTTGTATGTTGTCCTTCCCTGGTAGGTGTATGGCTAGCAGGTCTATTTTGAGAGGGATGGCCCATCTCCATATCTCCTGCGCCAGCGTTGAAAGCGGGGCTGACTGTGTGCCCCCCTGCTTGTTGATGTAGAACATCGCGGTGGTGTTGTCTGTTTTTAGCAACACCTTGTGCTTGTACAGTCTTGTTTGGAAAGCTTTCAGTGCCAGGAAGATTGTCTTCAATTCTAGGTAATTGATGTGCTTTGTCGCATCTGCTGGCGTCCACAGTCCCCTCACCTTGAGCTCCTCCATGTGAGAGCCCCATCCCTTCAGGGATGCGTCTGTTGTGATGGTCACTGTTGGCATTGGGGGCGTTAGAGGCTTTCCCCTTGTTATGTTCTCCATGGTCCACCATGTCATCTCCTTCTGCACTGCGTGCGTTACAACCACTAGATCCTCCCAACTGCCTGTAGCTTGTGACCATTGCTCCTGTAGCCATTCTTGAATGGGTCTCATGTGGAGACGTACATTTGGTATCAGGTGGATGCATGATGCCATCATCCCCATGATCTTGCTCGCAGTCCTCACTGTCCGAGCTTGTCCCTTCCGGTAGATGCGAGTTTCCTTCACCAGCGCCCTCGCCCTCTTCTCGCTGGGGAACACCTTGCCCTGTAAGGTGTTTATCTGCGCTCCCAGAAAGATCTTCACTTGTTCCGGCTCCATTGATGATTTCTTCCAATGGATGGAGAACCCCAGGCTTATGAGCGTGCTCGTCACCGTGTGTGCGTGCTGCTTGCATTTCTGGTATGAGTTTGCTTTCACCAGCCAGTCGTCCAGGTAGGGGTATACGTGTATTCCCTGCCTTCGTAGGTGCGCTGCGACTGCTGCGAGGCACTTTGTGAAGACCCTTGGTGCTGCTTTTAGCCCGAAGGCTAGTGTCGTGAACTGGTAGTGGCTTTCTCCGATGGTGAACCTGAGCATATGCTTGTGCTTTCTGTTCATTGGGATGTGCAGGTAGGCGTCCTTGAGGTCTATCGTGACCATGAAGTCGCCGATCTGCAATTGCGGGAGCACCTCTTGCAGGGAGGTCATTTTGAATTTTTGCGTTCTTATGAATTTGTTCAGGAACCTTAGGTCCAGAATGGGTCTCATTGTCTCTTCTACTTTTGGTACCAGGAAGTACGTTGAGTATATTCCTTTGTTTCTTTCCTTGAAGGGTACCCGTTCTATGGCCTGCTTCCGCAGGAGTTCCTTTGCTTCTTCCTGAAGACACTCTAGTTGCTTGCTTGCTAGTGGTTTTCTCTTTGGTTTTCTGCTTGTTGGCCTCCCCTCCAACTCTATGCAGTATCCGAATTGGATGATGCTGAGGATCCATTTGTCTGATGTGATTTCTCTCCATTCTTGGAGGTAAAATCTTAATCCTCCTCCCACAGGTGTTATGTGGTCGTAGATGTGTAGCTTGTCTTGACCCCTCTGTACGTGCTGCCCCCTGGGATCTTTTCTGTGGGTGGGCACACAGAGTTTTTTTAAGTCACTTAGAGGCGGGCTGCTGTCCCCCTTTTCTATTCTGTCCACGTCCATTTCCTCTCCCTCGAAAGGACTGCCCTCTTTGTTGGTATTGCCAGGACTGCTTCTGCTGACCCTGCTGAGCCTGCGAGTCTGCCTGGTGCGTTTGTTGGAAAGCCTGGTGTGATGTACCTGGCTGGTTTCCACCTCTCCCGCCAGGCCTCCGTGACGGGGTGCCCCTTTTGTTGCCTCTGAACTGCAATGCTCCCATGGACCTTGCTGTTTCGTTATCCTTTTTAGGTCGAGCGACCTATCTCAATGCGCATGCGCATTGAGCGGGAGCTCGATATAAAGGGGCTTAAACAGAGGTTTAACTAGCTGGCGATTTGGTGCTGTGCCCGTGAAATGCTCGTGCACAGCATCAAATCGCCAGCCATCTGCCATCTGTTCCCCAGCAGCTCCGCCCCACAAGCTTCCCCCAGCGTGCGCTCTGGCTCAGCGGAGCCGCACTCCTCCCACACCTTTCACACACAAGTGAAGCTTCACTTCAAAGGCCCCCGCATTTCTCCTCCCCCCCCTCCCCACAGCAATGCCGGCCGTACTTGCACTTTGACGGCCGCAGGCCGTCTCTCGTGTTTCTCCTCCCCCCTCCCAGTGTTTTTTTTTTTTTTAAACTTGTTTGGGAGTTCCATACACGCTCAGAAAGATGCTTGTAAGCACACGTCTAACTGCAGCCCGGACAACGAAAAACATCTGAGTGTGGCTAGACTACGTAAACTTTGTACCTCAAACACACACACATTTACTCTTAGCCTCCGTGGCACTCTCGTCCTCCCTTTTGCACGCACATTTCACTTGTCTCTTGTATTCTCTCTCGCACTCTCAAACACACACACATTTACTCTTAGCTTTCATGACTCTCTGCTGCTCTCCTTCTTTTACGCTTTCTCTTTCATTCACTCTTTCCGCAGCCTGTCTCCACGGCTGTCTCAGTTTCTCGCTCATATTTTGCCCCTCTCTCTCTCGCTCTGTTTTTCTCTCTCAAACACACACACATACACGCTCAGAAAGATGCTTGTAAGCACACGTCTAACTGCAGCCCGGACAACGAAAAACATCTGAGTGTGGCTAGACTACGTAAACTTTGTACCTCAAACACACACACATTTACTCTTAGCCTCCGTGGCACTCTCGTCCTCCCTTTTGCACGCACATTTTTTGCTGTCAGCTTCCACGACACTCTCTGCTGTTCCCTTCTTTAACTCTTTCTCTTTCATTCACTCTTTCCGCATCCTTTTTTTTAATTCTCCCAAGTGCACGCTCTATCTGCCTTTCATAGCTATCACTCGTCCCTTGTATTCTCTCACTCGCACGCTCAAACACACACACATTTACTCTTAGCCTCCGTGGCACTCTCGTTCTCCCTTTTGCATGCACATTTTTTGCTCTCAGCTTTCATGACTCTCTCTGCTGCTCTCCTTCTTTTACGCTTTCTCTTTCAGTCACTCTTTCCGCAGCCTATCTGTCTCCATGACTGTCTCTGTTTCTCTCTCATATTATGCCCCTCTCTCTCTCTCGCTCTGTTTTTCTCTCTCAAACACACACGTACACGCTCAGAAAGATGCTTGTAAGCACACGTGTAACTGCAGCCTGGACAACGAAAAACTTCTGAGTGTGGCCAGACTATGCAAACTTTGTACAAGTGCAGTGAATTTTGCCTGAGCTTTTTTTGCACCGACCTTCCAAGTGCAAATATAATATTTTCACAGATGGATGGCTGCACAAAACGGGCTTCTGCAGCAATCGGTGCAAATGTGTTTGCATTGATCATTCTGTGCAGATTTTGGTGCAAGCATTGCAGTGCACGTGTGCCATGGTACTATGTTGGTTGTTCAAGGGTAGATGGGTTCAGATCTTCGTTTCGGTCTGCCCTTTAGTTTTCACAACAAAGCAAAGACAACCCTGAAAATGTCCATGAAGTATAAAACATCTTAATGTAAATTGTCTGGCAAATTCCCACTGAAGATCTGGATAGGGAACCCCCCTTGTTTGGCCGCTAGCTAATAGGTCTCGCCTTTGGGACCTTATAAGTGTTTAACCATGCAACAGTTAATGTTGCTGCACCAAGGATATTGTGCTGAATGACTAAATACTTATAAGGTCCCAAAAGCGAGACCTATTGGCTATGCCAATGCTTGTTTAGTTGGCTGAGCTTCTCATCAACTGTTGTTCCGAAAAGCGTGTCGCCGTTGAACGGTGTGTTCAGGATGCTGTGTTGCACCTCTGGTTTGAAACCTGAAATCCTGAGCCAGGCGTGTCTTCTTTCAGTGACACCCATCATCATGAGCCTGCTGGAGGTGTCTGCTCCATCCAGGGCCGTCTTAAGGCAAGAATTTGCCGCGTTCTTCCCTTCTTCAACCAGCTTTTCGGCCTTCTGTCTGGCATCCTGGGGCAGGTCCTTCACCAACTGCCCCAGCTCCTCCATGATCTGGTACATGTGCCTGTTTATCAGGGCGTTGGAATTAGCCATGCGCAAGTGGGTCGCGGCGTTCCGATTCGATCCTTCTGCCCACCAGATCCATCCTCTTGCTCTTCTTATCCGGTGGTGGTCCAGAAGTAGTGGGTACGTTAGCCCTCTTCCTTGCTGTGGCCGTGATAATGGAGTCTGCCGAGACCTTTCCCTGAATGTAGGGTGGATCTTTTGAGGAATGTTTGTATTTCTTCTCGGTTCTGGGAGTTACTGCCTTGCATGTTGCGGGCTCCCTGAATGCTTCCTTCCCTTGAGCCAAGACGCTGTCGAGCATTGGCAGGTACTGGCTCCTTGTTTGTGTGGGGAGCAATGTCTCTAGAAGGAAGTCTGCTTTCTGCTTCTCTTCATCGAGCTTGAGTTTGAATGCCGCTGCGGCAGACCTTATCACCGAGTTGTAGGCCCCGATGTCGTCCGGCGGCGAGGGCCTCGAGGGATATGTGTCGACCGCCTCTTCCGGGCTGTCGGTGTCGACAACTTGGTAATCCACCTCCTGTAAGTCAGAGGGGGCCGACTCTGCGTCCGTCCTGCTGTCCTCTTCCTCCCCATAGTTGTAACTTTCGTAGGGATTCTCGTCCTCTTCCTGGTCGTCGACCACCTCGACGTCTGGGTCCTGTTCCTCGGCGACCTCGTCTTCCTCCTCGACCACCTCCACCACTGGTGGCTTGGTCTTGTGTGGGATCGTGAAGGTTTTCATCTTCGCGTCAAATTCTTTCTTCCGCTGCAAGATGTTTTCCATTACGGCCTCGAGGCGCCTTCTCTTTTTCTCCATCTCGGCCGCGTGTTCCGCGTCGGATGGTTCGGCCACTCTTTTCGGCGGTTGGCTCGGCGCCGTGCTTTTCGGAGCCGAAGTTTTCGCCGTCGACGTGGATTTTGTGTCTCTGGTCGGCGTCGGTAGTTTAGGGTCCTTCTCCCTCGGCGTCGATCGATCCTTTTCGGGGACGATTTTCGACGACTTCAGCTGTTCAACAGCTCTCGGCGCCGGGGACTTCTTCTCAGAGGATCCACTGGGCCTGTGAGTACTCGCGGACGCCAAGTGTTTTGGCGTCGGCGCTTTCGGGGCCTTGCCCTCGTTTTTTCGAGACTCAGAGTCTCTCGGGTTCTTGGGGGCCGGAGAGTCTCCTACCTTATCAGAAGTCTTCGTGTAATCGGTCACTACAACCGTGTAGCTGTCGTCTTCGGCGGCAGCGTTGTCCTCTTCCTCGGAAGACATCCCCAGATCGTAGAGGGACGGAGTCGGGGCCTTCCCCTGCAGGGTGGCGTGCGCTACCCTCTGTCTCTCTCTCACACGAAGGGTCTTTGGGGCAAAGGCGGAGCAGGCGTTGCAGTCCTCGCTTTCGTGATTTACCGGTAGACAAAGGTTGCATACCGGGTGCTGGTCCTTCTGCGCGTACTTGTGGTGGCAGTTACGGCAGAACTTAAACGGCGTGTTGTCCATCATCGAGCACTCGGGGCCTCCCTGGTCGCGTGTTCGTCGACGTTCGAAGATCTCGATGAATTCTCCTTCTCCTTTGCCGACTCCTCGTCGATGCAGTCTCCTGGAGTCTACAGATGCCTTTTCTTTGCAATTTCTGTATTTTTCTTTCTTCTTTCTCCAAAAATGTCTGGAGCCCAAACGGGAATGATCCAGACCCGACCGCGGAAAAAAAAAATCTGAAGATGGCGCCCAAGAGTGGGAGCTTCCGCAGGAAGCATGCCGACGTCACCGGAAATGCACCCAAGGAGGTGTGACGCCGACGCCCACCTGGGCTACAAAAAAAAAACAAAGAAAAGACTACGAATCCGGACCCAGCCACAAGACCGCGGAATAATGCACAGCATAGTGAATCCAGAAAGATCTTCAAGCTGCAAAACTGGCAATTCTATGGACTGATTGATGTGGAAAGAGGAGATAACTTTTGCCATAATTGTGGTGTATTTGCATGTAAGGTTCCTGAATGGTTAGCACCTGTAGCTCACTCACTCGCCTGAGGGAGGTAATGGCAATTAAAAATGCCACCTTCCATGTTAAGAACTGTAGTTCACATGAATGATGTGGTTCAAGGGGGGGTCCCATGAGTCTGGTAAGCACAACGTTCAAGTTCCAGACTGGAGAAGGTGGATGCTTTGGAGGGATAATTCTTTTAAGTCCTTCCATAAAAGCTCCGATAGGTGGTATTGTGAACAGGGACACATGTTGTCTGTTTTGAAGATATGCTGCTATAGCGGCAAGGTGTAGCCTTATGGATGAGTATGCTAGGTTACATCTTTGAAGATGTAGCAGGCAACAGATTAGGTTTTGGATGGAAGCATCTAATTGATTGATTTGGTTATTATTACAATAAATTACAAATATTTTCCATTTAGCTGCGTAGCATGCTCTGGTAGTGGGGCGCCTTGCTTCCTTGATAATGTTCATGCAGTCTGGAGGCAAGTTAAGATATCCGAACTCTAGGACCTCAGGAGCCAGATCGCTAGGTTCATCTGATTGGGATCTGGGTGCCTGATTTCTCCATGGTTCTGTGTTAGCAATTGTGGCGAAAGGCGCAGTCTTTGGTGAGGAACTAATGAGAGTTCTAGGAGCGTCGTGTACCATGGCGGTCTTGCCCATGTGGAAGCAACCAGGATCATTGTGAGTGAGTGTTGCTTTAGTTTGCGTGCCACTAATGGAATCAGTGGGGTTGGTGGAAAAGCGTACGCAAATCTGCCTGACCAGTTCATCCATATCGCATTGCCTTGTGACAACGGGTGTGGGAACCTGGCGGCAAAGGATGGGCATTTTGAGTTTTCGTTTGTGGCAAACAGATCTATTTCTGGATGTCCCCAATTTTGGAAAAATGGTTGTAAAACTTGAGGATGAATCTCTCATTCGTGTATTTGTTGACTGCGTCTGCTTAGTAGGTCTGCTATCTGATTGTCTATCCCTGGGAGGTGTTCTTCCAGGAGGTAGATGTTTTGTGGAATTGCCCACTTCCATATGCTCTGTGCTAGGTGAGATAGCTGCCGAGAGTGTGTCCCTCCTTGCTTTTGGATGTAGTACATGGCTGTCATGTTGTCCGTCCGGATTAACACAGCCTTGTTGCATAAGTATTTCTGAAAGGCTATCATTGCTAGAAATACTGCTAGTAACTCTAAGTGCTTTATTTGTAGTGTCTTTTGCTTCGCTGTCCAGAGACCTTGGACTGTGTATTAAAGGAGATGGGCTCCCCAACCTGTTAGTGGTGCATTCGCTGTTAATACTACCTTTGGAACTGGCTCTTGGAACAGTCGCCCCTTGGAAAGGTTTTGTGGGTTCCACCACTGCAGAGAGCTGTAAGTGCGACTGTCTACCAACACTAGGTCTTTTAGTTGTCCTTGAGCTTGGTTCCACTCCCGTGCCAGGCATTCTTGTAAGGGACGCATTTGAAGCCGAGCATGAGGGACGATGAATATGCAGGAGGCCATCATGCCTATGAGCTGCATAAACACTCGGGCTGGCAGGGAGTGTTGTGGCAGAAATCTTTGAGTGAGAGACTGTATGTTGGCTATCCTGGTTGGATTTGGATATGCCTTCGCCACTGAGGTATTTATTGCTGCTCCCAGATATTGTTGTATGTTGGAGGGTTGCAGATGTGGTTTTCAGTAATTTATGGAAAATCCTAACTCGTAGAGTAGTTGGATTGTCTGTGAAGTATGGCTGGCACACAGCACGCACGAGTTGGCTTTTATGAGCCTATCGTCGAGATAGGGGAACACATGGATGTGTTGCCTTCTGAGGTGAGCTGCTACCACTGCTAGGCATTTTGTAAAAACTCTTGGTGCCGAAGTTACCCCGAAGGGAGAACTTTGAATTGATAGTGGTGACCTTCTATTTTGAACCTGAGGTATCTCCTGTGAGCTGGATGTATAGGGATGTGAAAGTATGCATCTTTGAGGTCTAATGTAGCAAGGAAGTCCCCTTGCTGGAGTAGTGGGACTACTTATTTTATTTATTTATTTATTTTTGAGATTTTTATTGCGCGACAATTACCCGCAGGTGTCTCGGCGCATGTGACTATTCAGAAGGACCAATACCCAGAAGCCTTACTGGTTAAATAACCATGTTTTAAGAAGCTTACGAAAGCTGACAAGGTTTGGAGCTGTTTTAATAGTCAGAGGGAGGGCATTCCATAGCTTAGGTGTTGCTACCATGAAACGCCTGTCCCCCCAGGTCACAGTTCTGGTTCGGGGAACTGGGAGCAAACAAATGTTTGCGGATCTGAGCTGTCTTTTAGGGCTGTAAATCTGAAAGGCCTCTATCAGAAACCTGGGGCCCATGTCGTGGATAGCCTTGTAAGCAATGCAGAGGGTCTTGAACTCGATACGATTTTCAACTTTAAGCCAGTGGAGGTGACGAATGGCTGTGGTGGTCGGATGACGTCGGGGAATGCCTAGCAGAATTCTCGCTGCCGCGTTCTGTATGGACTGAAGTTTATTTAGGACTTGTTTCTGAGTGTTAAGAAAAAGGGCGTTCCCATAGTCCATCTTAGAGAATACCAACGTGGTAATAACGGTTTTTCCTGCAGAAGTCGGAAGATAGGGCATGAGTTTCTTGATTTTCTTTAAGATAAAAAAAGCAGATGAAACAACTTTGTTTACGTGGTGATTGAAAGACATCTTATTGTCGAAGATAACTCCCAGGTTTCTGACCTTGGCAACCGGGACAGGCTGGGGACCCATCTGACTGGGCCACCAGATGGATGACCAATCCGGGACAAGGTTGCCAAAGGTCATAACCTCGGTCTTATCCGAGTTGAGCTCCAGACAATTCGTAGACATCCAGGAGCAGACCGCAAGCATTGCTTCCTGGAATTTTGCTGCCACCACTGGACTATCCTCGCGCACCGCCAGGACTAATTGGGTGTCGTCTGCATACGATGTCAGACGCAACCCATGGGCTTTTATCACCCTCGCTAAGTCCGTCACATAAATGTTGAATAGCGTCGGACTTAGCGAGGAGCCCTGGGGAACCCCACAGGGGAGCGCAAAGACGGGGGAGTAGAAGTTGCCCAATTTCACTGTCTGCGTTCGACTAGCCAGGAAAGATGAAATGAGATCTCTGGCCAGGCCGACAACCCCCAAGGCTGCGACACGGTCGATCAGAATAGCGTGATCGACCGTGTCGAAAGCCGCGGACAAGTCCAGAAGGATAAGGACTGCCGCTCCTCCTTGGTCCATGATGGATCTAATCTCATCAGAGGCTTTTATTGTATTGTATTGTATTGTATTGATGATTTGTAAAGCGCGTTGGCTACCCAGGGGCGTCCCAGCGCTATAGAAAAGAGTGAGTTGGGCTGGAGAGGCTGGAGTAAGAGAAGCTGAGTGAAAAGTTAGATTGGAATTTTGCTGAAGAGCCAAGTTTTTAATAGTTTTTAATTAGTGCAGTCTCGGTCCCATAGCCCTTCCTGAACCCAAACTGAGTATCATCAAGGAGATGGTGCGAGTCGATGAACTCTGAAAGCTGTTGGTTCATCAGTGTTTCACATATTTTGGCCGGGAAGGGGAGGCCAGCAATCGGTCTATAATTGGCCGAAACTGTGGGATCCAGCGACGACTTTTTCAACAGAGGCTTGATGACTTGTTGCAGAGTGATCATATGGAAATGCTCTGAGAGTATGTATTGGTTTAGAGGTCTAATATTGGTCTGAGGGACCCATCTTTTTTGGGAATGAGGAAGTATAGAGAGTATACTCCTGTACCTTGATGTTGAAAAGGGACTGGCTCTATGGCACCCTTTTCCAGCATGGATAGTACCTCTTGTTGTAACAGCGTGATGTGTTCTTTGGACATTGGATGGTGTTTGGGCGGTATGTTGGATGGAGTAGAAGTGGGTTCCCGGCAGTAACCATACTGGATAATTTGTCTCACCCACCTGTCTGTCGTAATGGCATTCCAGACTGGTAGGAATTGTGTTAATCTGCCTCCGACTGGTGTTAAGTGGTCTGGAGGGAGTGTGAATGAGTCACTGTTTGGTGGCGGTAGAGGCTCTGGTGTTATTACCACCACGTCCTCTGCCCTTGTTATTGTTCCCTCTATAACCTCCTTTATTGGAGCCTTTATTAAATGTGCTTTGTGCACTACTTTTAAAGGATGAAGAGGTTTGGGATGTGTTGCCTCTGCCTGAGCCTCGAAAAGAGGAGCGACGAAAGGAGCTCCTAGATTGTTGATATTGAAGTGCACCCATGGACTTAGCAATGTCAGTATCTTTTTTCATCTTTTCTAAGATGGTATCACCTGCAGGGCCAAACAAGAAATCTTGGTTAATGGGTTGATTGAGTATTGTAGATTGGACTTTATTCTTAAAACCAGAGATGCGAAGCCAGGCATGACGCCGTAGCAACACACTAGTGTTTGCAGACCTAGCGGCTGTATCAGCTGATTCAAGGGCGCATTTTATGGATGTGTTAGTGATGAATTTCCCTTCCTGTATCAGGTCATTTGCTTTTGCCTTATAGGGTTCTGGTAGGTGTTGTAATAATCCCTCCAGTTCATCATAGTGTGCTCTATCATAGCGTGCTAGGAGAGCTTGTGTATTGGCAATTCTCCAGGTATTTGCTGCCTGAGAGGCCACTCTTTTCCCTGAGGCTCCTAAAATCTTTGACTCCTTGTCTGGAGGGGGGGGGCATCACCTGTTTGCGAATTTGCTCTTTTCCTAGCATTAGATACGACTAGGGAGTCTAGTAGTGGGTGAGACTTGATATAGGAGGGGTTTGTAGGGGCTGGTTTGTATTTCTTTTCAATTCTTGGATTGAGTACACACGCCCTGGCTGGGTCTTTAAAGAAGTCTGGTGCGTGTTTCAATACTCCCTTTAGCATAGGGAGTATACATACACACTTCTCTGATGTTGGGAAGGTGTTAAATAGGAAATCCTCCTCTATAGGGTCAGTGTGCATGTTTAAGCCATGATACTGAGCTGCCCTGTCTACTACCTAGTTAAAAGCGACAGTGTCGTCAGTTGGAGACGGCTTTGTGGGGTATGGCGAGGTATCGGGTATGGGTTGTGTATCATATGGGTCATCAGGGTCATTCTGATCGTCCCATGTGTCATCCTGGTTTCCTTGATCATCAGGGTCTTTGAAGTCCTGTTGAGGATCTTCACCCATGTCTTCTACGTCATCATAGTGTCGAGGTGTAGGAGAATATGGAACATAAGGCATGTTAGGAGTGAAAGGAGGAGGTGTAAAAGGTCTAGAAGGGGATGTCCCAAAGTCCTTTTTCTTAGGAGGAACAGGAGATGGTGCTTCAGTGTCCAATCTTCTCTTGTTCTTATTTGAAACTGATATATGATATCTCGTGATACTTCGAAGACTCTTCCAAGACAACAAGGGGCAAACATCCGGACCCAACACTAGGCGGCGATCTATGCTAAGATATGAATTCAGCAGCCCACATGCCTCGAACATGGTGTTTAGAATTGTGTTGCCTATTGCAACCCCAGTAACTATTGTATTTTCCAAGTCTATTGCCATTCTGCAAAGTAATTACCTAAAGTCACTCATATTGAGAAAAGTACATTTTGATACCTGTTGGTTCCAAAATGAAACAACTATATCTTTGGATATAAAAACAATTGGCCTAGAGTTCAGTTCTTGAGTGTGTAAAACCTTTTGCTGACTGAGTGTGTACAACCAATGCTTTACACTGTCCTCTGGTACTGCCTTACTGCTCGACCAAGCTACCACTTTAGAGAGTAAGGTCAGATCTGACTTTAACCTGTTAAACCTCTGAGGATTGGGGACTCTATACACACTGTACCTGACTTTGGTCCAGTATATATAGAGCCACTTTCCTACAGTGCTGTAACCCAGGTTTGAATTCAGAAATGCGTAGCTAGGCATGCCTACGCAGGAGGATTGAGAAATTGATCACTCTAGCGCCAGGGTCCGTGTTGTCTAGAGCACAGCGGATAGTTGCATTCGAGATTTGCCTACCTTCAGTAACTAACTCTTCCCTCTCTTTTTGTATTGCTCTGGGAGACACTGTAGCAGCTTTTTCATGCTATCCCGAGTGGCCCGGCCGTAGTGTGATCGCAAACTCACTGAGTTGGCTATGCGCTAATGATTAGCACGGCCCACTGCGACTCTTATGAATATGTGGATGATGGCAACAGGTTTTGGAGGAGGTGTAATGTCAAGTGGCAAAGGACTAATGGCCTTATGTGCCATACTCTTCCTCTTTGGAAGAGGCTGAGATTGTCCAATGTCCAGCCTTTTCTGTTTGTGGGGCCTCTCAGGCAAATGTTGCTCTTCCAGAGAAAATTTTTTAACCGTTAGTTTTCGAAGATTTTCAAAAACATTTCCCTCCATATACGTAGTGGTTGTGGTTTTAGTTCTCTTCAGCGCCATGTCCTTATCAGTGTTTTTCTTCCTGTCCTTAACTGGAGCATGGGATGTGGATGCCTTCAATTCCGATGGTTTCTTTGGAGTCGACGTGTGGCTCGGCTCTGATGGGGTATGCTGCATCGACGTCATACATTACGTCTGTTCCGACAGCTTTGTCGTCCCCATAGGAGGGCGGGCGTCAAAGTTTTTGTCTGCACCATAGGCTGCGCATGAGTTGATGGCTTGGTCGGCACTAAGTGCTGCTGCAGCCGAGACGGCCGTTTCCCCTCCACCTCCTTTATATGTCTGCCCCAAGACCTGGAGCCCAATCAGGATTGAGTGCAGTCTCGTCCTGTCTCGGCTCCAAAGCAAGTTCTCGGTGTCGCCCAGAACCTGAAGGCTGTGGCACACCAAGGCGAAGGTGGGAGGGTTGCGGGGTAGTCTTTGGTATATGTGTGGGTCTGGGGAGCTTGGGTACTCGAGGCCCTTTGTGTCATCTTTATCCTGGGCCCCCATCCTGAAGCTGTGGGTCCCTCAAGAAGTCCCATTGCCTGCATCAACTATTCATCCTGGTCTTCCTCCTCGTGCTGGCCAGAGTCTTTGGAAGCGACAGAGTGGACTGCACAAGATGATGCCACCCTATAAGGCAACGTGCTCTTCCATGTCGCTGAGCTGGAGCTGCTGGTCTTCATCTGCAGAGAATTCAGCCACCACCTCCATCTTCATGGTATGAGCTATGAATCGGTCACGTCTGGAGCGTAAGGTTTACTCATTCTTGAACAGGCAGCGCAGTCCTGCTCGCTGTGGTCCAGCGACAAGCTGAGGTTGCAGACTTCGTGTTCGTCAGAGTATGCGTATTTTGACATGCCTCAAGAGCACTTGTTGAAAAGCCTCTCTTTTTTACCTTCCATCACCCTGAGTCGACCATTCTCAGCGGAACTTGGAAGGGGCTCTCATGTTGAAGCCGACACGAATGGTTCAACAGGATGGTTGCTAAATCTTGAATCAGACAGCTTACGATGATGAGGCAAAGTTGGATTCTTTAAAGTAGAAACCAATATGAGTCCGGTGCCCTTTCACAGGCATCGAAGGAGCAGAAGATAGACCGAGCTCTGGCGCAATCCTTCTGAACCAAATGGCGGAACAAAAGCAATCTAACAACGGAGTCGCTAAGCCCAACACTAGATGGCAGAAGTGTGCATAGCATGTGTATCTGCAACCAACACAAGCTAAGAATAAATAGCTTTGCTAAACACTTAATTTTTAAGGCTGGTGTAATCCCACGATAAAGCCTCACTGGTTTGAGCATGGTGTAAACGAACTGGCAGGCCTAAAAAATCTTGACACGGACAGGGGCTTTAAATAGTGACTTTGCGATGACTTTTACTTTCATGGGTGGCTGCTTCAAAGTTTAAGATAAAGCAATCCAAGACTGTGACAATCTTAAAGTTCTTTACCATTTGAGCCAAACCAATAATAGCAATAACTGGACCTAAAATCTATTTATTTAGTTCACTTCAATAGTACAATTCTCATACTTTGGCAACGGGATGGTAGAGCCAGTGTGAAAGTGACTGTGTGAGGTCTGAAAGAGTGAGTATGAATGACCACATAAGTGACCTGGTGACTGTATTAGCGAGTGCCTGGTCAGTGAAAATGTAACCACTAAGAGATTGTCTGAGTACAGTGTAGTGGATGAATGTTTAAACGAGTGTCACAGAGTGTCAGGGTAGAGGAGAATAAAGCGTATCGGTTTGGTGACAGATTGAGATTAGGGATGTTTAAAGGATCACTTGCAATCTGGGGGCTTGGTGGTTTAAATATGTGTTTAATAAGTGGTCAGGGAGGACACTTTGCTCTGAAATTGTGATTGGTTACCTTTTTATACATCCGCCTGTCAATTTCATATGCAGCTTAGGGGGTCCATGAAACATTTTTAAAGCAAGATTCCCATATTGAAACGGCAAACATTTGAAAATGAGCTTGATGTACACAAACCTAAATGTAAGGAGCTTAAATCATGTCGGAGAAATTTCATCCATTTCCAATGCTGATATATAATCTCGCAAGACAGATTCCTGCACCAAAGCAGCATACAATTCAAAACAGTGCAGGTTCTTATGAGGCTTGTTAATAAATAATAACTTTTTTTTAAAACACCCAAATACCGAACACTCATACAGTTACTCTCAATCTCAAACATGCCATTTGTCTTGAGCTTATGTACTATATATTTAACTTTAGCTGTGGATGTATTGGCATGGCCTCGTTTGTGTAGTTACATTTGCATTTGAAATTACTTAAGAGTCAAGCTCTGTGAAGAGATGAGCACATTTTTTGAACCGTGAGATGGCGAACTCCTGTGTTTTTTTGGAGCGGGGGAGGGGTGTGAGGTTGATAGGTGATGCTTTGAAATACAACTGTGCAAAAGTGATTTGAAGTCACCGGAACTGAATGTACAGAACAAGTTACTTACCTTCGGTAACGATATATCTGTAAGAAACAGTAGTTAGTATTAGATTCCTTACCTTAGAATATCCCCAGGCGTCAGTCTGGATCCGGAAACTTTTGCGTAGCAGTACCCCTGCGCGTCGGTAGGCGTCGTCTGCAGGCGTCCCCTGCGGCTCCGCGTCGTCGGCGTCGTGCGCCGTGATGACGTCGCTGGAGTATATAGACGCCGCCTCCGCGCGCTGACGTCAGTTCTTTGCACACAGCTTTTCCGCGCCAGAACACGCAGAGCCATGTGAGAACCAACACTGGTGCCATTTGAAACTAGGGCCCTGAAAGGGATGTCCTTAACCCTAGGTATCAGTTCGCAGAACGGGGAGGATGGGCGGGGCGGTAAGGAATCTAATACTAACTACTGTTTCTTACAGATATATCGTTACCGAAGGTAAGTAACTTGTTCATCTGAAAGAAACAGGTTAGTATTAGATTCCTTACCTTAGAATAGATACCCCAGCAATACCAACCCCGGTGGTGGGTCTGCGAACCAATACAACCTACACCAGAAAGTCCTGGAGGACCGAACGGCCAAAGAAGCCATCCCTCCGGACTTGACTGTCCAGGCAGTAGTGCCTCGCAAAGGTGTGCAGCGAGGCCCACGTGGCCGCCTGGCAAATGTCCTGCAAAGGGACTCCCCGGCCCAGGGCAGTAGTAGCCGCCGTGGCCCGAGTGGAATGGGCCCTCAGCCCAACAGGAGGCTCCTTCCGAGCCAAAGAGTAGCATGCTTTGATGCACAGGACGACCCACCGAGAGATGGTCCGTTTCTGTACCGCCCTTCCCTTCTTCTCACCCACGTAGCCAACAAACAGTTGGTCATCCACCCGGAACTGGCGTGTGCGATCCATATAGAATGAAAGCGCACGTTTTGGGTCCAGACGATGGAGCCGCTCTTCATCCTTTGAAGGATGCGGAGGCGGGAAGAAAGAGGGCAAGGTGATGGACTGCCCAATGTGAAAAGCAGAGACTACCTTGGGCAGGAAAGAAGGTCTAGTCCGAAGAACCACCTTATCAGGATGAACAGACAAGAAAGGAGGTTGAATAGAAAGAGCCTGGAGCTCACTCACTCTCCTGGCAGAGGTGATGGCTACCAGGAAGGCCGTCTTTAAGGTGAGAAGACGGAGAGGACAGGAATGAAGGGGCTCAAAGGGAGCGCACATCAGGAAAGTCAAAACCAGGTTCAAGTCCCACTGAGGCATCACGAACGGAGTTGGAGGATACATGTGCGTGATGCCCTTCAAGAATCTCAACACAATAGGGGACTTGAACAAAGATGGCTGATCAGGTAGCCTCAAGAAGGCGGAAAGGGCAGAAAGATAGCCCTTGATAGTGCCCAGAGAAGAGCCCTGCTGGGCAAGGGAAAGGAGGAAGAGGAGAACCTCAGACAGAGGGGCAGAAAGGGGATCCACAGCCTTCGCTGTGCACCATGCCACAAATCTGTTCCACCGGCAGGCGTATACCGACTTTGTGGAGGGACGCCTGGCTGCCAGAATGACATCACAGACTTCAGGAGGCAAGTCAAATGGCCTCAACTGTCGCCGCTCAATCTCCACGCATGGAGGTGGAGACTGGACAGGTTCGGGTGGAGGACCGTCCCCTGCTGCTGCGACAGAAGGTCCTCCTGAAGGGGCAGGCGGATCGAGGGACCGACTGTCATGCTGAGTAGCTCGGGATACCAGTACCTTCGAGCCCAGTCCGGAGCCACAAGGATAACTTGGGCCCGGTCGCGCCTGATCTTCTTCAGCACTCTGGGCAGAAGTGGTATAGGCGGAAAGGCGTACAACAGACCGCAACTCCACTCGCGCCGAAAGGCGTCGCCGAGCGAGTGCCGTCTTGGAAACTCCAACGCGCAGAACTGATGACATTGCGCGTTCTCTTCTGTGGCGAATAGATCTAACCAAGGCTCTCCCCATTGCTGAAAGAGGCCTCTCGCCACATCCGAGTTCAGACGCCATTCGTGATCCACCGAGCACCGACGGCTGAGTTCGTCCGCCCTGGCGTTCAGAGAACCTGCCAGGTGTTGAACCGTCAGAGTCACGCCCTGACGTTCCAGCCATTGCCAGAGGCGCAGAGCCTCTTGGCAAAGGGTCCACGACCCCACACCGCCCTGTTTGTTGCAGTACCACATGGCGGTGGTGTTGTCCGTGAACACCTGCACTACACTCCCGTTGACAAAGGGGAGGAATGCCTTCAGTGCTAGGCGAATCGCCCGCAGCTCCAACATGTTGATATGGAGCCGGGACTCCGCCGGAGACCAGAGGCCTCTGATCTCCGCCTCTCCCAAGTGGCCACCCCAGCCTTGGAGGGACGCGTCCGTCACAACCACGTGCTCCGGTTGGGGAAGGGAGAGGGATCTGCCCCTGACCCAATCGCGGTCCGTAAGCCACCACTGCAACTGTCTCGCAGTGCCCTCCGAGATCAGGACATGGTCGGATAGGTTGCCCTGATGCTGGGCCCACTGAAACTTCAGGTCCCACTGCAGAGCCCGCATCCGCCATCTGGCGTGATGCACCAGAAGGATGCAGGAGGCCATCAGCCCCAGAAGCCGCAGCGTCAACCTGACCGAAACCCGGGATAACGGCTGAAAGATGGGAATCAGAGCCTGAATATCCCGGACCCGCCGTTCCGGAGGATAAACCCGAAACTGCGCCGAGTCGAGAACCGCTCCGATGAAAAGGAGCTTTTGAGAGGGACCCAGGTGTGATTTCGGCACATTGATGGAAAACCCCAGCTCGTGCAGGAGGTCTGCCGTCATCTGAAGGTGGTGGACGACTGTCTGGGGCGAGCCCGCCTTCAACAGCCAGTCGTCGAGGTAGGGGAAGACTGAAACCCCTAACCGGCGCAGATGAGCTGCGACCACCGCCATCACTTTCGTGAACACCCGTGGGGCGCTGGTAAGGCCGAATGGGAGCACGATAAACTGAAAGTGCTCGTGGCCTACCGTGAACCGCAGGTAACGCCGGTGGGCCGGCAGGACGGGGATGTGAAAATACGCATCCTGCAAGTCCAACGCTACCATCCAGTCTTGTGGGTCTAGAGCAGCCAAGACCTGAGCCAAAGTCAACATCTTGAACTTCTCCTTCCGGAGGAAGCCGTTGACGTTCCGTAGATCCAAGATAGGACGCAGGCCTCCCTTGTCCTTCTTGGGTACCAGAAAGTAGTGGGAGTAGCAACCACACCCTACTTCTGGCCCTGGAACGCGCTCGATGGCCCCCTTGGCCAAGAGGGCCGTAACTTCCTCCTGCAGAAGTGTCAAGTGGTCCCCCGACACACGGTGGTTCTGCGGTGGCATGGCTGGAGGAGTGGACTCGAAGGGGAGGGCATAGCCCCTTCGGACAAGCTGCAGCACCCACCTGTCCGATGTTATCGCGCGCCAGCGGGAGTGGTGATGGCGAAACCTGCCACCCACTGGCGTCACGTGAGCCCGAAAGCTCGGACTAGGAAGGCTTGGATGCCGCAGCGGAGGGAGGCGTGGACTGACCACGACGCTGGCCTCTACCGCCACCACGGCGGAAACCACGGGCGCCACCGCGCTGGGGAGCGCTCTGCGCCGCGTGGCTGGCAGCACGTGTGGGACCTCCCCTCCCTTGGCCACGAAAGGGCCGAAACGAACCCGTCTGCTGGCGCTGGGTCGAGAGACCCAAGGACTTGGCCGTGACCCTGGAGTCCTTGAAGCGCTCCAGCGCGTGGTCCGCTTTGTCACCAAATAGGCGACTGCCATCAAATGGCATGTCCATAAGTGTATTTTGGACGTCTGGTGAGAAGTTGGCAGATCTCAGCCAGGCATGGCGACGAATCGCCACCGTAGTGGACATGGCCCGTCCCAGTGAGTCTGTGGTGTCCAGACCACAACGGATCGAGTACCGCGCCGCATCCCGGCCTTCAACCAAGGCCCGGGTGAGCTTGTCCCGCACTTCCTGGGGGCATTGCGGCAAACACTCCTCGACCGTATCCCACAGGGAGTGGGTGTAGCGGCCCAAGAGGCACGCGGTGTTACAAGACCGCAGTCCAGCGCTCAAAGAGGAAAACACTTTTTTACCAAATTGGTCGTACCTCTTTGATTCCCGGTCGGGCGGAGCCGACGGAAATGCGGACTGTGAAGTGGAGGCCTGGATCACCAGACTCTCCGGGGAGGGATGGGTGGACAGGAAGGCAGGGTCGTCCGAGCATGGACGGTGACGCCTGGCAACGTTCCGGTAAACCGGCGCACCAGAAGCGGGCCTAGACCAGGTGCCCAGAAGGACATCCGTCAGGGCCTCATTAAACGGCAGCAGAGGCTCCTGGGGGCATGACTGCGGTTTAAAAACTTCCGTCAGAATATTCGGTTTGACCTTCGCGACGGGGAGCTCAAGGTGTAAGGCCTTGGCAGCCCTCATCAGGACCACCGAATAGGCAGCACCTGCCTCGGACGCCACAGGGGACGGAGAGACAAACCCAGGGTTGGGCGACTCGTCCAGGCCACTGGCATCACCCAGATCACCTACCCAGTCCACATCATACTGGCAGGCACGGGATAGAGGGTCCTCAGACCCCTCCCAACCCTCTCCATACTCCTCCTCATCATACCCATATTCTGGATCGACGATATAGACATCGGGGTCAACGGGCCCCATCGGCGTCGGCCGACGCCGGTCCGGCTCCGAGTCCGGAGTCGGGGAGGAAAGGGGGGTGGCGCCGCGCGGCGTCGGTGCCGGGGACCCGACGCCGGCCGGAGCCGACGGCGGAGTCGCTGCACCACGCGGGGGCGGTACCACGGGTTGGCCCACAGGAACCGACGCCGGAGAGGCCGGGAGACCAGCCGGCGACGAACCAGAGGGAACCAGCGGCGCCGGGGCCGGAGCCACCGGCGGCGCCGGGGCAGGAGCACCCGAACCGCTCGGGCCCCCAGACGGGACCGACGGGCCCGCAGGCGCCGAAGGCCCCGCCGGAGAAGACCTCGCCCTCATAGCAATGAGGAAGGCCTCGATATCCTCACGCGACGCGCCTTCCCCAGGGACCGACAGGTGTGGGGTAGACGGCGTCGGCGACCCATGCGGGACCGCGGGGGTGGGGTCACCCGAGCCCCCGGCCGCAGCACGCGGGCGTCGGGGGGAGTCGGGGGTGCGATGGCAACGCCCCGACTTCTTGTGCTTACCTGACGAGCCGGAGGAATGGTGGCGACTCCCGGAGCGCCCATGGCGGCTCCGCGACCGTTCCCTCGACCGCTCCCTCGACCTCCGACCGGACCGGGACCGCTCTCGACGCGGGGCCGACACCCGGAGCTCGAGAAGCTTGCGGGACCGCTCCCGCCTAGCTTTTCCAGTCAAGGCCCGACAGTCGACGCAGGACTCCACGTCGTGGTCCGCGCCCAGACACCGGAGGCAGAGTCGATGGTGGTCGGTGACCGACATCAGGCGGTCGCACTCGTCACAACTCTTGAAACCGGGCATCCTACCGGCACCGTAAAGATCAATTAGTTAACAAAAAACTTGGTCAAAAGACCGGAGTACTGCTCTTCGGATCTGCGCTAACTGGCGCGGAAAAAAGAAGAACTGACGTCAGCGCGCGGAGGCGGCGTCTATATACTCCAGCGACGTCATCACGGCGCACGCCGACGACGCGGAGCCGCAGGGGACGCCTGCAGACGACGCCTACCGACGCGCAGGGGTACTGCTACGCAAAAGTTTCCGGATCCAGACTGACGCCTGGGGATATTCTAAGGTAAGGAATCTAATACTAACCTGTTTCTTTCAGATAGTTTGCTGTTCGTCAAAGTTTTGTCTTTTCAGCTGCAAAGCAGTTCTCGCCTTAAGACCCCACACATTTATTTGCAGACTTAATGTACTTAACTCTCAGTTAAAAATCCAATGAAAAATTAACATATGCTGTTCAGGGGCATTTCAACTTGTGTATTTCACTACAGTTCATTCTTGTAGAAAGCTGGTTCTGTATATAGAACACCAAAAAGAGGTATGGTGAGTCCAGTGAGTCCCCAAAGGTATGGCAAAGGTTAAAGTAGATAATATCTTACTCTCAATTTAGTAGTAGGTGGGCTAAGCAGTTAGGCCTATCAGAGTGCAGTGTTAAGCATTTATTGTACACACTCAAGCACAAAATGATATCACACTCTCAAAGCCTGAATTCAGACCGATAGATTGTACAAAAAGTAGTTACTTTGTTATTTTATTTCTAAAATCAAGAATTACTTCATGCAGGTAAGTTTTGCCGTGTTGCAAAAGTAGCAATACTGTTCAAGAATGCAGTAATGTTTTATAAATGCAGTTATATACTTTACAGTAATTATCATGGTTTCTGTAAATGTCAATCAAGTACATGTGTCTGCTTTTACAGGGATAAGATTGGACAGTTCAATGCAATGGATAAAACTACATTGCAAGCCTATGGGAAAAACAATGTTAAGCAGTTTGAAGGTAAGTACTCAACTTACTTCCCCAAGCTTTGGGGTTTTAGAACAACACAGGGCAAGATTCAAGACCAGGTGGGTACAGCACCACCAGCGGCACTGGGGCGGCTGGGTGCAGAAGTCACTGGGCCCAATGTTATCCAATGGAGCCGGGGATACTTCAAAGAGGCACGGTTTGCAGCTAGGTACCCACGGTCTTAAGGCAAATGTCCAGGGGATTGTGGTTAGCACAGGGGGGAATGGAGGAGGGGGGTGGGTGGGGTGTTTCACAAGGTAGCACCAAAGCTACACCACCAGCGGCACAGGGGCGGCTGGGTGCAAAGTGTAAATCAGCATTGAGCGCCCAATGATTTCCCATGGAGGCAGTCAGTTTTTGAAAGAGGCTGCAGGCTTGGAACAGGCTGGAAGTAGACGACCAACGGCTGGGCAGGTAAGTTGGATAGCTGGGCGACACCTGGGCACCGTCAGGTGGGCTCTCCAAAGTCGGGGCGGAGAATGCATGGGTGTCTTTCAGTGTCTGGCTTTCTTAGCTGGTTCTGGCTGCAGTAGGGGGGACATTTTGAACAGAGGTTGCAGGTGTTGAGGAATATAGGGTCCTGGAGAGGTCAGCACCTGATGTAAAAGAGGTCAGGATTGCCGGGGAGGCTTCACAGGATAGGCAAGTCACTCGAACTCGGGCCGTGGGCGTCGGGTGCAGTGGACGCAGATCCGCCTGGATCCAGAGTCCTTGAAGATGGGCGGTTCTTTGTTGGACAATCCGTGGCATCGGAAGAAAGAGTCTTTATTGAAGTCAGCTCAGGTTCCTGGGGTGCTGCTGGCCGCAGGACACCCTGGGTTCTTCCAGCAGGGTCGCTGGAGGAGGAGACCGGCCGGTAGGGCTGAGGCCAAGTCAGTTGTCTTCGTCTCCACTGCTACACGACTCTTCGTAGGTCGTCGTAATTCATTAAGCAAGGTTCAGGGGTGCCCCTAACTACTAGATTTAGGGGCATTAGAGGAGTGTGCAGGTTGGGACCAATGGGTCCCTTGCCTGAGGTGTCTACACCAACTTTTAGGCCACCCTCCAGCGGGAGGGGGCATATGCAGCGTTCTGATTGGGGGAGTCCATCCCCATATACAAGTTGGAGGGGACTGAGATGTGCTTCAATTCACCTTCCCCACCTGAGGATTGGAGTTGGCAAAGGTGGGCACACCCCTCTTTCTTTCTAGGTTTTCCCGCTGAATCTCCTGCCCAAAGTCGGAGTAACTAACAAAGCCTTTGAAGCTTCCCCTTCGTGGACCCTGCCCATCCTGAAGGAAGAGGCAAGGATGTGCTTTGTTTCAGGTCCCAGGGAGCAGAGGGATCTCTACCCAGGGGTCCAGAAACCTGCCTGGTGGTGGCAGATGTTGGGTAGGCTTTCAGGAACCACACCTGGGGTGGTCGTTTTTCAGGGGGCATCTCTAAGATGCCCTCTCAGTGCATATTACATTAAATCCAACACTGGCATCAGTGTGAGTTTAATGCGCTGAGATGTTTGGCACCAAACTTCTTAGTCTTCAGTAAAGCCACCATGGAGCTTGTGCTGACAAACCCACAACCCATGTACTCAAAATGGCTTCACTGCACTTAAAATGTCTGAATGGCACAGACACAGTTGGGGCATATTACTCATGCAGCTTTGCTCTTACCTGTGGTATGGTGGACTACGCGGTGTCACGGAAAGAGGGCAAGGAAGCAGGACGCCACCCTAGGAACAGTTGTGTTCGAAGGGGGAACCTCCCGCCGGGCACCAATTCGGGTTCACATACTCAATGAACTCGTAAGTGTGTTTTCGTTTTCCCGCATTCGGGAGAAACCTCCACATGTAACAGGAGAGGGTTTGGATCTGCAAAGACCGACTCATTTTCAAAGGGCCCAGTAGACCGAATTGCGGTGGGGCTTGGACAGAAATAAAAGGCGACTGTCCTGAAGAATACCGTGGTGACCAGCTTTGGCACATTTTATACGGTTGAAACATGTCGACACAAGCAGTACCAGGAGGGAGGTCTTGAGAGATCTTTGGGCCTCGAACAAGACAGTTCCCATCCTTTTTTGAGTTTTAATCCTGATAGGGGTACCAGGTAATGTCCAATAAAATACTTATTTCAGTTGGCACCCTTAATCAGTTTTAACATTTCCTATTAACTGCACTTTAGTCGCACTATTGAACAAGTTACTTACCTTCGGTAACGATATATCTGTAAGAAACAGTAGTTAGTATTAGATTCCTTACCTTAGAATATCCCCAGGCGTCAGTCTGGATCCGGAAACTTTTGCGTAGCAGTACCCCTGCGCGTCGGTAGGCGTCGTCTGCAGGCGTCCCCTGCGGCTCCGCGTCGTCGGCGTCGTGCGCCGTGATGACGTCGCTGGAGTATATAGACGCCGCCTCCGCGCGCTGACGTCAGTTCTTTGCACACAGCTTTTCCGCGCCAGAACACGCAGAGCCATGTGAGAACCAACACTGGTGCCATTTGAAACTAGGGCCCTGAAAGGGATGTCCTTAACCCTAGGTATCAGTTCGCAGAACGGGGAGGATGGGCGGGGCGGTAAGGAATCTAATACTAACTACTGTTTCTTACAGATATATCGTTACCGAAGGTAAGTAACTTGTTCATCTGAAAGAAACAGGTTAGTATTAGATTCCTTACCTTAGAATAGATACCCCAGCAATACCAACCCCGGTGGTGGGTCTGCGAACCAATACAACCTACACCAGAAAGTCCTGGAGGACCGAACGGCCAAAGAAGCCATCCCTCCGGACTTGACTGTCCAGGCAGTAGTGCCTCGCAAAGGTGTGCAGCGAGGCCCACGTGGCCGCCTGGCAAATGTCCTGCAAAGGGACTCCCCGGCCCAGGGCAGTAGTAGCCGCCGTGGCCCGAGTGGAATGGGCCCTCAGCCCAACAGGAGGCTCCTTCCGAGCCAAAGAGTAGCATGCTTTGATGCACAGGACGACCCACCGAGAGATGGTCCGTTTCTGTACCGCCCTTCCCTTCTTCTCACCCACGTAGCCAACAAACAGTTGGTCATCCACCCGGAACTGGCGTGTGCGATCCATATAGAATAAAAGCGCACGTTTTGGGTCCAGACGATGGAGCCGCTCTTCATCCTTTGAAGGATGCGGAGGCGGGAAGAAAGAGGGCAAGGTGATGGACTGCCCAATGTGAAAAGCAGAGACTACCTTGGGCAGGAAAGAAGGTCTAGTCCGAAGAACCACCTTATCAGGATGAACAGACAAGAAAGGAGGTTGAATAGAAAGAGCCTGGAGCTCACTCACTCTCCTGGCAGAGGTGATGGCTACCAGGAAGGCCGTCTTTAAGGTGAGAAGACGGAGAGGACAGGAATGAAGGGGCTCAAAGGGAGCGCACATCAGGAAAGTCAAAACCAGGTTCAAGTCCCACTGAGGCATCACGAACGGAGTTGGAGGATACATGTGCGTGATGCCCTTCAAGAATCTCAACACAATAGGGGACTTGAACAAAGATGGCTGATCAGGTAGCCTCAAGAAGGCGGAAAGGGCAGAAAGATAGCCCTTGATAGTGCCCAGAGCAGAGCCCTGCTGGGCAAGGGAAAGGAGGAAGAGGAGAACCTCAGACAGAGGGGCAGAAAGGGGATCCACAGCCTTCGCTGTGCACCATGCCACAAATCTGTTCCACCGGCAGGCGTATACCGACTTTGTGGAGGGACGCCTGGCTGCCAGAATGACATCACAGACTTCAGGAGGCAAGTCAAATGGCCTCAACTGTCGCCGCTCAATCTCCACGCATGGAGGTGGAGACTGGACAGGTTCGGGTGGAGGACCGTCCCCTGCTGCTGCGACAGAAGGTCCTCCTGAAGGGGCAGGCGGATCGAGGGACCGACTGTCATGCTGAGTAGCTCGGGATACCAGTACCTTCGAGCCCAGTCCGGAGCCACAAGGATAACTTGGGCCCGGTCGCGCCTGATCTTCTTCAGCACTCTGGGCAGAAGTGGTATAGGCAGAAAGGCGTACAACAGACCGCAACTCCACTCGCGCCGAAAGGCGTCGCCGAGCGAGTGCCGTCTTGGAAACTCCAACGCGCAGAACTGATGACATTGCGCGTTCTCTTCTGTGGCGAATAGATCTAACCAAGGCTCTCCCCATTGCTGAAAGAGGCCTCTCGCCACATCCGAGTTCAGACGCCATTCGTGATCCACCGAGCACCGACGGCTGAGTTCGTCCGCCCTGGCGTTCAGAGAACCTGCCAGGTGTTGAACCGTCAGAGTCACGCCCTGACGTTCCAGCCATTGCCAGAGGCGCAGAGCCTCTTGGCAAAGGGTCCACGACCCCACACCGCCCTGTTTGTTGCAGTACCACATGGCGGTGGTGTTGTCCGTGAACACCTGCACTACACTCCCGTTGACAAAGGGGAGGAATGCCTTCAGTGCTAGGCGAATCGCCCGCAGCTCCAACATGTTGATATGGAGCCGGGACTCCGCCGGAGACCAGAGGCCTCTGATCTCCGCCTCTCCCAAGTGGCCACCCCAGCCTTGGAGGGACGCGTCCGTCACAACCACGTGCTCCGGTTGGGGAAGGGAGAGGGATCTGCCCCTGACCCAATCGCGGTCCGTAAGCCACCACTGCAACTGTCTCGCAGTGCCCTCCGAGATCAGGACATGGTCGGATAGGTTGCCCTGATGCTGGGCCCACTGAAACTTCAGGTCCCACTGCAGAGCCCGCATCCGCCATCTGGCGTGATGCACCAGAAGGATGCAGGAGGCCATCAGCCCCAGAAGCCGCAGCGTCAACCTGACCGAAACCCGGGATAACGGCTGAAAGATGGGAATCAGAGCCTGAATATCCCGGACCCGCCGTTCCGGAGGATAAACCCGAAACTGCGCCGAGTCGAGAACCGCTCCGATGAAAAGGAGCTTTTGAGAGGGACACAGGTGTGATTTCGGCACATTGATGGAAAACCCCAGCTCGTGCAGGAGGTCTGCCGTCATCTGAAGGTGGTGGACGACTGTCTGGGGCGAGCCCGCCTTCAACAGCCAGTCGTCGAGGTAGGGGAAGACTGAAACCCCTAACCGGCGCAGATGAGCTGCGACCACCGCCATCACTTTCGTGAACACCCGTGGGGCGCTGGTAAGGCCGAATGGGAGCACGATAAACTGAAAGTGCTCGTGGCCTACCGTGAACCGCAGGTAACGCCGGTGGGCCGGCAGGACGGGGATGTGAAAATACGCATCCTGCAAGTCCAACGCTACCATCCAGTCTTGTGGGTCTAGAGCAGCCAAGACCTGAGCCAAAGTCAACATCTTGAACTTCTCCTTCCGGAGGAAGCCGTTGACGTTCCGTAGATCCAAGATAGGACGCAGGCCTCCCTTGTCCTTCTTGGGTACCAGAAAGTAGTGGGAGTAGCAACCACACCCTACTTCTGGCCCTGGAACGCGCTCGATGGCCCCCTTGGCCAAGAGGGCCGTAACTTCCTCCTGCAGAAGTGTCAAGTGGTCCCCCGACACACGGTGGTTCTGCGGTGGCATGGCTGGAGGAGTGGACTCGAAGGGGAGGGCATAGCCCCTTCGGACAAGCTGCAGCACCCACCTGTCCGATGTTATCGCGCGCCAGCGGGAGTGGTGATGGCGAACCCTGCCACCCACTGGCGTCACGTGAGCCCGAAAGCTCGGACTAGGAAGGCTTGGATGCCGCAGCGGAGGGAGGCGTGGACTGACCACGACGCTGGCCTCTACCGCCACCACGGCGGAAACCACGGGCGCCACCGCGCTGGGGAGCGCTCTGCGCCGCGTGGCTGGCAGCACGTGTGGGACCTCCCCTCCCTTGGCCACGAAAGGGCCGAAACGAACCCGTCTGCTGGCGCTGGGTCGAGAGACCCAAGGACTTGGCCGTGACCCTGGAGTCCTTGAAGCGCTCCAGCGCGTGGTCCGCTTTGTCACCAAATAGGCGACTGCCATCAAATGGCATGTCCATAAGTGTATTTTGGACGTCTGGTGAGAAGTTGGCAGATCTCAGCCAGGCATGGCGACGAATCGCCACCGTAGTGGACATGGCCCGTCCCAGTGAGTCTGTGGTGTCCAGACCACAACGGATCGAGTACCGCGCCGCATCCCGGCCTTCAACCAAGGCCCGGGTGAGCTTGTCCCGCACTTCCTGGGGGCATTGCGGCAAACACTCCTCGACCGTATCCCACAGGGAGTGGGTGTAGCGGCCCAAGAGGCACGCGGTGTTACAAGACCGCAGTCCAGCGCTCAAAGAGGAAAACACTTTTTTACCAAATTGGTCGTACCTCTTTGATTCCCGGTCGGGCGGAGCCGACGGAAATGCGGACTGTGAAGTGGAGGCCTGGATCACCAGACTCTCCGGGGAGGGATGGGTGGACAGGAAGGCAGGGTCGTCCGAGCATGGACGGTGACGCCTGGCAACGTTCCGGTCAACCGGCGCACCAGAAGCGGGCCTAGACCAGGTGCCCAGAAGGACATCCGTCAGGGCCTCATTAAACGGCAGCAGAGGCTCCTGGGGGCATGACTGCGGTTTAAAAACTTCCGTCAGAATATTCGGTTTGACCTTCGCGACGGGGAGCTCAAGGTGTAAGGCCTTGGCAGCCCTCATCAGGACCACCGAATAGGCAGCACCTGCCTCGGACGCCACAGGGGACGGAGAGACAAACCCAGGGTTGGGCGACTCGTCCAGGCCACTGGCATCACCCAGATCACCTACCCAGTCCACATCATACTGGCAGGCACGGGATAGAGGGTCCTCAGACCCCTCCCAACCCTCTCCATACTCCTCCTCATCATACCCATATTCTGGATCGACGATATAGACATCGGGGTCAACGGGCCCCATCGGCGTCGGATCCGGCGTCGGCCGACGCCGGTCCGGCTCCGAGTCCGGAGTCGGGGAGGAAAGGGGGGTGGCGCCGCGCGGCGTCGGTGCCGGGGACCCGACGCCGGCCGGAGCCGACGGCGGAGTCGCTGCACCACGCGGGGGCGGTACCACGGGTTGGCCCACAGGAACCGACGCCGGAGAGGCCGGGAGACCAGCCGGCGACGAACCAGAGGGAACCAGCGGCGCCGGGGCCGGAGCCACCGGCGGGGCCGGAGCCACCGGCGGCGCCGGGGCAGGACGGGCCCGCAGGCGCCGAAGGCCCCGCCGGAGAAGACCTCGCCCTCATAGCAATGAGGAAGGCCTCGATCTCCTCACGCGACGCGCCTTCCCCAGGGACCGACAGGTGTGGGGTAGACGGCGTCGGCGACCCATGCGGGACCGCGGGGGTGGGGTCACCCGAGCCCCCGGCCGCAGCACGCGGGCGTCGGGGGGAGTCGGGGGTGCGATGGCGACGCCCCGACTTCTTGTGCTTACCTGACGAGCCGGAGGAATGGTGGCGACTCCCGGAGCGCCCATGGCGGCTCCGCGACCGTTCCCTCGACCGCTCCCTCGACCTCCGACCGGACCGGGACCGCTCTCGACGCGGGGCCGACACCCGGAGCTCGAGAAGCTTGCGGGACCGCTCCCGCCTAGCTTTTCCAGTCAAGGCCCGACAGTCGACGCAGGACTCCACGTCGTGGTCCGCGCCCAGACACCGGAGGCAGAGTCGATGGTGGTCGGTGACCGACATCAGGCGGTCGCACTCGTCACAACTCTTGAAACCGGGCATCCTACCGGCACCGTAAAGATCAATTAGTTAACAAAAAACTTGGTCAAAAGACCGGAGTACTGCTCTTCGGATCTGCGCTAACTGGCGCGGAAAAAAGAAGAACTGACGTCAGCGCGCGGAGGCGGCGTCTATATACTCCAGCGACGTCATCACGGCGCACGACGCCGACGACGCGGAGCCGCAGGGGACGCCTGCAGACGACGCCTACCGACGCGCAGGGGTACTGCTACGCAAAAGTTTCCGGATCCAGACTGACGCCTGGGGATATTCTAAGGTAAGGAATCTAATACTAACCTGTTTCTTTCAGATATTTCTGACACTTGGTGATTGGTACACATCACATCACATTTTATGTTACATGTTGTCTGATATTTATGGTTTGTTTGTTGAGTGACATTCATTGTTTTGTTTTCCCCTCCCCTAATGCTCCGTCCTGGGTGTGGTTACACCAGGGCGTATTGCAAGCAGGCCCAATGATGGTAGAATGTCACATACTTCGGTATGTGAGTGAGGGCAACTTTTTCCAATAATTGGATTCCCCTATGTCTACGTTTCATTGTGGTTTTTCGTTTTGTGTGTACACTACCACCCCCCTTGTGTGTTCACGTATGGTGGACCCTGCCTTTAGGGCTGTAAGGCGGCCAGATGGGTGACTTACCCATGCGCCAGGCAGAGTTGGTGGGCCTGGCACACAGGGATGTGTGACTTGTTGACTCTTTAGTTTGGTCTACATCAAAACATAAGCCTGCAAAGGCAGTGTGAGGATGTTAAGGAGAAGGGTCTCCAAGGGTGGCATAATACATGCTGCAGCCATGAGAGGGTTTTTCTAGTCTCAAGGCCTTTGGTACCAGGGGTGCCTTTACAAAAGGATTTACATGTGGCCCAGCGGTGTGCCAATTGTGGAGACAAAGGTACAGTTTTGGGAAAGAACACAGGCCCTGGAAGCCTGATTGACAGGGCACACTCAGTCAAGTTGGCATCTTGTATCAGGCAAAAAGTTAGGGTAACCATGCAACAAGGGGCCCTTCCCTACACACCTGTCAAGAAGTCAGAGGTGTACTAATCACAAGAGGTACACTCTAACCACAGAGACATCTATCCAGAATAACTCTGGTAGCCGGACCTAGAGAGACCTGGAGGAAAGGCAACCCCATTAATCTGCGCAGGTCAACTCAAAGTTGGCACCACGTATCTGGCAAAAAGTTAGGGGGACCATGCAAAAAGGCCCACTCTCCTACAATTCTGCTAAGTGCCAGGACACTCAGGGTATTGTTAACAATAGAAATGAATTATACACATTTTTTATTGTAATAAAGGCACTTGTTGTGTTGGAAATGTACCTTGCATGGTGAAAGGTGCACTTACCCCTGCCTCGAGTGCCTTACTGGTTGTGAAAAAGGTATTCAAATCATAACGGCCCTGCCTTCACTCTTATCCAGACCTAGGCCTGTCCCTGGAAATGTGAGGTCCAAAACCTGTTCGGTGACCTGGAGGGAGGTCCTACCCCCTTTTGTCTGCCCCAGATTACTGCTTCATGAAGGCTGATGACAGCCAAGTGCAGTGATCTCACACTTAATTTTGCCCATATTGTGCAAATTCCTGCTCGACAGTTCATGCGGGTTGCTTAAGACTGTTGCAGAACAAGTATCCTACGCAGTCAGACCAGCAAATGAGTGTCTAGAAAGCCAACCAGAAAATTAAATGAATTCGCACAAATAGCACTAAGTAATGTAATGTCCAAAAGAGGTCTTCAATAACAGACAGCTAAAAGCTGCTGCAGACAACACCCAAAACTGTGTATTCAGAGTCCCCTACAGTAATGGATCTGCTACACCTTAATTCTATTCACTATTGTTAACAGTCACTTCCAAAAACAGTTTAGACTAACAGGATGTAAAGGCGGCCCTACCTCTGGCGCTGCTGAGTGGTTTGAGATACAGTGCCAGTTCTTCCACACATTTCTTGGCCTCTTCGTAGTGTTTCGTGTCCTCGACCCCACTGCATAATGTGATGGGCTGCTGCTCTGGAACCTGAAAGCAACACAGGAGAGAAGCAGCATCACTAAAGTGTGTGCATAAAGAGGGTGTTAGACAAAGGTCCTAGAACAATAAGTAGCCGCAATCAAAAAGCAATTAATAACGAGTCAGTAGTTTTTCTATGCCAACACCAATCTTCACAATGCAGTGAATATGGGTAAGGCAATGAAAGGGGGTAGCATTAGCTAAAGCAATAAAAGCATGAGGAAATGAGGTGAATAATGCCAAATAAAGCATCTTGACAAAAGGTTGATAAGGAGAGAAAACAGACTTTTGAGGAAAAGCACCAGCAAGAGGGAGAAGATGAAGCAATGAAGACAGAGGTGGAGGGACCTATGGTAGGAGGAGAGAAGAAAGCGGATGCAGGCTGTATAGAAGAGCAGGAAAAGTAGTGGCAAAGAATTGAAGTAGAAAGTGGCTGGAAAAGAGGTAGGAAAGGAAGTAGTGGCAAAAAGATGGAGGGAAGCAATAGCAAGATTGGAGAAAGCAATGAAACAGAATGAGGTGGAGGCAAAATAAATGAGAAGTGGTGAAAAAGAGTGTGATTGGAGATATGGAGATAACGAGGAGAAGAATCAGATATAGGTGGAAGAGGAGGCAACTTCCATTAGTAAAAGAGCACCTTCTTTCAAGGAGAAAGTGTTAAGGAAACCAGATGGAAACGATTGGTAAGATGCAGTAAGACCCTTGGGGTAAGTGGAGCAAAGCCCAAATGGGCAATGGAGAAGGGGATATGGAGAAGGAGGCCCCAGAGATAAAAGGTAGAGGGGGCTCAGAAAGGGGTCTAGGGGAGCAATGCCCAGGGGGTGGGAGTGTTCAAAGAGAAAAACAGCAGCCAGGTTCCATGAGCAAGCCAGAGAAGATGGGAAGCAATGAGCTGGGGAATGGGCAAAGTGAAAACCCTGAGGAAGCAAAACCCAGTGGAAATAAGGGTGTGTGCAAAGCCCACGTCAAAGGGGCAAGGGGATGTAAGGCACACCGGAAAGATATTTTACTGCATGTAACGGATGTCATGGCTCAAGAAACCCCATTTGTGGGTCACAGGCAAGCTGATGTCAACATACCAACATTCAGAGGTAGTGGGATTACTTCAGTGCAAGGTCCATCATCTTACCTGAGCTCCCACCAGCTGCAGCAAGGCCGAGTTGACAGGCAGGAGCTCGATATCTGTATTGATGGAGGTCTGGTCGAAGGGGCATGCTTTGCGGTGAAGCTTGTTGAGGCACATCTTACAAACTGTGTGGCCGCAGCCCAGGCTGATGGGCTTTCGGATGGTCTCGTCAAACGTCTGGGTGCAGATGGGGCAGGAGAGGAAGTCGGTCCACTGTGGAGCTTGCACAGGCATCGCCTCCGAGTTACAATTCACAAAGCACAACTGAAATCTAAAGAGCAGATTCCATTGGAATCAAAATCTGGATTTTCTTTTTTTTTTTTTTAAATATCTTCTGTAAATACAGATGGTCAGCACATAGTGTGACGCATATCCTGCAAAATAAAAGGAAAATATATTAACTAATGAGTGGTGCCTGTGTGAAGATTTTCTACTTGAAAGTATATATACTTTATTTGTTGGTTACAAATTAAAACAACCTGAGGCAAAAGGAAAAGTAAAACTACCAATTGTAAGAGATGGAGAATAATGTACGTGAAAAGTAACAAACATGTCTAACTGTAACATTTCGAATCCCATCTTCCACTGGCGCCCTCCCTCATCCCACCCCACTCCAGTCCTATTTTCAACTCTTCTGAAATTTCACTGGCCCCTCAACTTGTTAAAATGTCCGAACTCACCTTCCCTATCCTCTATGGAATCTTGAGCCACAGTGCACACTAACCACCCATAAATAAATAATTTAAAAAAATTAAAAATACAAATACAAAAATTTTACATCTATGGTAATAACGGTAAATGTTACCCAAATGGTTCTATATTTCTATTAAACCTAGTGTACGATTCAAAATAAATCGCTCACCGTTCAGTACTTTTTTTGTTTTTACACAAGACAACTTTTAGTGACCTTGGTTATATTGACCGGCCTTTGATATCATTTCTGCAATTTTTATTTTTCAAGACTATGGACTAAGTAAATTCAAGAGTTACAAAATTAAGTGATGAATCAATCTTTTCTTTATTACAGATTCATTAAAAGGGGACAGCAACTAAATTTGGATCTTCTGAATGGAAGCCCATGGACATACAACAGAGCCCTTCAGATTCAGTTTCTAGGAACAAAAGCCTTTTACCAAGAGAATCAAAGTCAAAACTCCTACGGTCACAATATTATTAACCCATGAATGTTGTTATGCCCAGGCAGATGTACAGACCAAGAATCAACAGTAGCCTTTAAGAATACTGTGCAAAACAAATATAGAAGATAAATAAAGATAAAAAAAGAATACATTTGGGTATTTTACTCCTTGATAATGTTCAGCTGAATGAACCTTAGGCCCTACATTTTAAAAACAATCCCTGAACTTTGCCAGTTACTTGTGAATGTACAACCACAACAACCTCCACATTGCTTCTAAAGTCATACAGCATCATTGGTGATATTCAGTCAGTCAAGAGGCAATGCACCCTGAGAATGTCAGTGAGGAACTAATTAAATAGTCCACGAGGGAGGCATACATCCTGGAAGGAAATCAAATCCAGGGGGACAGGCAGTGCATCCTGGGAGGGACATGGCATCGTCCCAGCCTGCCAGGGAGGTTATGCACCCTAGGAGAACTAGGTACAATCAGACCAGAACCAGTCTGCCAGGAAACCATTGCACACTGGGAGGGCTCCGTTAAGTGGAAATCACTGAGAGCACAGCCACATCCTGTTTGAATGCAAGCCTATTAAAAGAAGTTCTCAAACATAGGAGGTGAACGATAGTCTGCAGCTCTTTGAATACAAATATAAACTGAAAAAGTCAACAGACATTAAGATTACAGAATTTCATGAGTCACAACATTCTAAAGTTAACTTGACTCTTCAGGTGGAAGTATGAATCTTACATCTGGGACAGCAGAAGCATAATTAATAGGCATGCTGGCAACCTGTGAATGGAGAATTTGGAATGTCCTATCAATCATCTTTTTCAATCAGTTTAAGGGGTTTCACCTAAATTTAATTTCAGTTTTCAGCGAGTGGTGGCTATCTTTCTGTTATAATTATTTATAGCAAAAATACAACTATTCTTTATTCAGAATTCTGACAATAAGAGTGGCCGTGCTCGAAGGTGGTGAGGGGGAAGTAACCAGAAGATTAAACAAACTACAGTAGGATACAGTAGTAGAGATGTTAACATCACTGAGTATAGAGGTATACTTTGTCCCAATTTCATTTGTGGGTTTTCTCTTTTATTTGTGGTATATTTTTAAGAACCCATTTTATAGGTCTATGTTTATGCAATAGTGTAAAATTGATTAAACCACTTTCCTGCCATTGCTATTTTGCATGTGATATACATGAACACTTTAGTTAAGAAAAAAAGTGAAAAAGCCAATGACATTCTACAGCTTGGTTTGAAGATCTATTTGACAAATAAAAATCAAGTAATGTAACATAACATCGTGCACCTTCCCTCTCCTGCGCCACTTTGGACTGTTGATTTACTAAATTGTCAGCTGATCATGGGCCAAAAGAAGAAAATTGATTTATCCTGATAGGAGGGAAAAGTATATTTTAAAAAAAAAACAGCAACACACACACTCAACTTTGGAGATTTAAAAGAGAATTCAGAAACTACTAGGCTGCTTCCTAGAAAAAATATTGGTGCACATGTAATTCGGAGACACCTAATTAACAACTTAAACATTACAAATAACAGGCAAAGAGCGGTACCTCAACACCAAAACTAATTCACAACATACAGTTCACTGCAATCGTATGCTTGTTATACCGAAGGGGTTAAATCATTACTGATGACAATTCCCAGACTTTTTACCGAGCTGACTGGGAGAGGGGGGGACTCCCTAATGGTGGAGGCCAAAAGTTGGAATTCCAGGGGTTGGCCAAACCACCTGTCAAAACCAGCTCCGTTTTGTCTGGGTTTTAACACCACTGCCAAGAGAGCTTGCTGGGAAAAACTGGTGGACAGTTAGAATCAGACTCAAATGCCATTTCTAAAATATAGAACAGGTTGGGACCAGGCAAGGAGGCCTACCCAATCAGCCTACAACATCAGCCTAGAACCTTGCTGCCCCGACCAGCTAAGAGACAGAACTTGCTCTGACTTTCTTTGTTCGCTCCACTTGATGCGGGCACGTATACCAAGGTATTGCCTAGTCGAAGAACACCCCTTCTCAGAGGACACAAGCATTTACAATGCAATAGGTCTCACACTTGCGAAAGCTTAAGCTATTGGCATTGTAAATGAAAATGTCTTTTATTTATCTGTTTTGATAATTAGCACAAATAAAAGTCATTGTCATTTACAATGTCAATAGCTCAAACTTTTGTAAATGCAAGACCTATTTCACTTCAAACAAGCAGCCGCCATTGTCCTGGGCTGCTTGGAAATTGATAGAGCTCATGGTGCGCTGAATGTTGCAGGAAAGCGCTGAATGTTGCAGGAAAGCACTAAATGTTGCTGGAAAGCATATTGTGCCTGCAGTAGGAGAAACTCATTAACCCCTTCGCTGCGGGGGTTATTCCCCCGCTGTCCTGGGGGTGAGGGGGCGCGCACAGCGCCCCCATTTTCATGACGAGCTCAGCTCGTCATGAGCTACGGTGCTCCGGTGCTCATGACGAGCTGAGCTCGTCACAGGTGCATTGGCTCCTGTGGAACGCTCAGCACAGCGGGGGAATTCTCCCCGCACCAGAGCGTTCCACGGGCCATGACGAGCTGAGCTCGTCATGAGCACCGGAGCGCCGTGGCTCATGACGAGCTCAGCACGTCATGAGCGTCGAAGTTGTTAAAGAAAATAGTGCTTACAGACATACCATGTAACTGAAGTAAAAGGGCCAGTCCTCATGGGAGGTTACAAATGAAAGCAAGTCGGGAGTAACAAGCCTATTAGCGATTCAGAAGCCAGCATTTACAAAGGACAATGACACAGGCCAATGAAAAATATGGTCGGACAGGGGCGGAACTTCAAGTCCAAACTCGAATACAGCATGCCTCGCAGATCAGCAAATGCGCTGCCCAGGCTCGACCTAAAAACAAGCAACCACGTACAGTAGGAAAGCACCTCTGAGCCCAGCAGATCAGCTTCTGTCTTCACCGTTCGTACGGCATCAGTATCAAGTGGATTTCCCTCACCTGTAAACACCACGGAGCGGGAAGCACGCAACCTTCAACTGTCGGGAAACTCATCTCTTCTGCTGAGGAGGGGCCCTCGGAAGTGCTCTGGGGGAAAGCCGCACATCACGCTTTTGGGTCCACTTCGCCCGAGACCTTGCCATCACTCAGAACAACCTCACCAGACGAGACTTGCAGGACGTTAGTTAGACTTGTTCGGCTGCCAGACACGGCATTACTTACACAGGGGCCGACGGAGGAGAGGGGAAGTCTAGAAGAGGCAGGCCGGAGCAAGAATGGTTGACTAAGAGCAAACAGTTGGGCCTCGCTCACAATGTCGTACTTATCACACTTTCACTTTCGTAAACTCTCCAGAGCGTGCAGGGATAAATACTCCGAGTCCCGTGTGATCGGGCAAGGAGAACTGCCCCCCGGCCCTGTTGTGGCCGGTCACGAGAGCGGGCGGGGGAGGAAGACTAGGAAGTGCAATCTTAAAGTAGCTATAGGAAACGTTTGGCTCAAAGGGTGACCGAGCTCGTCTGGTGTGTCAGAAGAGTCTCCAAACGTTCAGGGAAGGAAGGAGGGAAACCCCGAACGGTAAAAAATGTTTATATATATAATATATAATATATAATATATAATATATAATATATAATATATAATATATAATATATAATATATATATATATATATATATATATATATATATATATATATATATATATATATATATATATATATATATATATATATATATATATATATATATATATATATATATATATATATATATCGGGATGCCACCCTCACAAGGTGGAATTGTACATCAGCAAGTTTCACTTGAGATATATATATCTCAAGTGAAACTTCCTGATGTACATTCCACCTTGTGAGGGTGGCATCCCGCAAGAACGCTCCCACCCATACATCAAAAACACGTGCATTCAAGAAAATCACGTGCAAGCACGCTGGCTCGGTGCCGCTTAAGTAAGACAAGGAGTTTACATTATTGGGTTTAAATTATTTCGCCGCCAAAACGAGTACCGTTAGGCGCTTTAAATCCATGTTAAATCTTTCCTTACGTCAACATTTCCAGCACGGTTACGAGTGATAACTACTACACGTTAAACCTAATTATACATCGAGATACACACTGAAAAACATAGAACTTATTACCGTGCGACTCCCTCTACGACAGTGGTAAATGACGTTATTCGGCACCATTCCAACGATCAAGCTCTAATATGGTGGTAGCATGCGATGTGACTTTTGTACTGTAGCAAAACATTTGGGAATGCACGTTTAGTACTACACCTTTTCCACGTAAAATGCTTTATTAGACAGAATCTAGTTATAGTAAATACTACATTAGAGGCGTATTAAAATTCCCATATCTGGATTGTGTCATTCAATATTCATGTTGCATATTTCATGCATTCTAAGGAAATCAATGTCAGCGATTTCTTTATTTTTTTTTACTTACTGCTAGTTTGGCTTTACCATTATGAGAGGCATTATACATGTTGTATTGCACATTTAGGAATATGTTTTATAGGTTTCACTGTACGGATGTTTATATCTGTTTGCATTATTTATAATAGACATTCCTAAACACTAAAAAGGATAAATAAATAAAACCTTGCCATGAAAAGGATTGAACAGCCTTCATACTTCAGTCTAAACTTCATACAAAGTGAAAATTCTAATCTGAGAAGAAATGGTTCCACATAAAAAATAAAAGAAAAACAGCAAGAGAGTAGCAACAAACCGTATCAAAATCTCTAGAAATTTTTGTGAAGGACCCTTTCTTTTTTCCTTTTTAAGAAATGAGAGGATTTAAAAAGCAAGGAGTTCTACTATGTAGGTCCCGGAAATAAAATCACTCAACATAACAAAATTAGCTTGTGGGAAAGGTAGACTTTCTAACATAACAAAACCCTGTTATGTTGGTGTTTTGTTTTAAGTATGTGTATCCAAAGCAGTTCATGGTTTCAGGAACATAATCCTCCGACGAACAAGTTACTTACCTTCGGTAACACCTTATCTGGTAGAGGCAATATCTAGCCGCAGATTTGTTACCTCTGAATTTCCCAGACGTCAGACTGGATCCAGAAGATTTTTTGTGAGCAGTACCCCTGCAAGCCGGAAGGTGGCTCAGTGCAGCGTCCACACCGGAAGGTATGTCTTTGTCACCTATATAGGCCCCACCTCGGGCCCGCGAACGTCAGTTACTTTTCACAACTTTTCATGCCAGGAGAGCAGAGCAATGAAGTCCACTGACACTGGTGTGTCCAAACTAGAGCCCTGAAAGGGATCCTTCATGACCTTACAAATCTGTCTGCAGAACAGGGAGGATTGGTGGGTCAGTAAGGAATCTGCGGCTACATACTGTCTCTACCAGATAAGGAGATACCAAAGGTAAGTAATTGTTATCAAATAGAGTATTCTAGCCACAGATTCCTTACCTTTGAATAGATGCCCAGGCAATAACATCCCCGGTGGATGGTCTGCGGACAAATTTAAACTAGGAAGTCCTGCAAGATAGGAGAGGCGAAATGTCCAGACTGCCCAGGCAGTAATGCTCAGTAAACAAACTTGTGCAGGGAAGCCCACGTTGCTACCGGGCAGTTGTCCAGGACTGGGACTCTACGTGTTAACATAGTGGTTGCAACTTTTAGCTCTGGTGGAATGAGCCTGTAAGCCTTCAGGAGGCTGCTTCTTTGCCAGTGCGTACCAGCTCTTGATGCAGAACACAACCCATCAAGAGATGGTCCGTTTCTGTAACTCCAGACCTTTCTTCACACCAACATACCCCTCGACGAGTTGGTCGCCACCTGGAACTTTCGTGCGCGGTCAAAGTAGAATGACAACTCTCTTTTTGGGTCGAGACGGTGGAGTCACTCCTCTTCCTAGAGAGATGTGGAGGACTGTAAAAGGTGGGCACTGTGATAGATTGGCCCACATCTTCAGCCTTATTTGGGCAAGGACGACGGGTGGAGATATAGAGATTACACACCCCACTAACTTTAGCACAGTTTTTACATGGGGCGACAGACACTCTGCATAGTTGGGGAAGGGGGCAGTTTAAAGTCCAGATTGCAGGGAAGCAGGGCGGGGGGACAGGGGTATTTGTTAAAATGTATGTACAGTTTAGATGACACACACAACAGGAGCAGGAATTTAGTCTTTTTTTAACACTTTGCAATAGTACGAAAAAACTATCCGGATTAGCGGTACTGTCCGCATTTGATAAGGGTCACGTGATGTGGGCGACACCTCCCTCACCAAGACAGGGTATCAGTAACAACAGGAATGGGGTCATCTACAAAACAGGGAATTAGGCTGTTGTCCTCGATTGTCAATGGTCTGGGCGACAAGCTAAAGAGGGGCATTGTGCTTCAAGTTCGGTCATTTGTATAGCGCGCTACTCACCCAGAGGGTCTCAAGGCGCTTGGGGAAGGGGTTCATTATTTGTCGAATAGCCAGGTTTTAAGTTCTTTTCTGAAGGTGATGTGGTTTTGAGTAAGGCGGAGGTGAGTGGGGAGCGAGTTCCAGGTCTTGGCAGCTAGGAAGGAGAAGGATCTACCACCCATGGTGGATTTACGGATGCGCGGGACTGTGGCGAGGGCTTGATTGGACGACCTTAGTTGGCGGGTGGGTTCGTAGAAGGACAGTCGTGTGCTGAGGCATTCGGGTCCTAGATTGTAGAGGGCCTTGTGTGCGTGGGTGAGAAGGCGGAAAGTAATTCTTTTGTTGACGGGAAGCCAGTGGAGGTCTTTTAGGTGTCCGGTGATGTGATCTTGGCGAGGGACGTCTAATATGAGTCTTGCTGATGCGTTTTGGATGCGTTGGAGTTTTCTTCTGTAATTTTGCTGTGATTCCTGCGTATAATGTATTACCATAATCCAGTCAACTTGTAACCAGTGCGTGGGTGACGGTCTTTCTTGTCTCGAGGGGGATCCAGCGGAAAATCTTTTTGAGAATGCGAAGTACGTTGAAGCAGGAGGATGAGACTGCGTTGACTTGTCTGGACATCGAGAGAGAGGAGTCTAGGATGAAGCCAAGGTAACGTGCGTGGTCTGTGGGTGTGGGTGCTGTGCCCAGAGCGGAGGGCCACCAGGAGTCGTCCCAGGCAGATGGGGAGGATCCAAGGATGAGCACCTCAGTTTTGTCTGAGTTGAGTTTTAGGCGGCTGTGTTTCATCCATTCGGCTACTTCTTTCATGCCTTCATGTAGATTGGTTTTGGCGGTGTTGGGGTCTTTGGTGAGGGAAAGGATCAGGTGGGTGTCGTCGGCGTAGGAGATGATGTTAAGGTTATGTTGCCACGCGATGGATGCGAGTGGGCTCATGTAGACGTTGAAGAGGGTGGGACTGAGTGAGGATCCTTGTGGGACTCCGCAGATGACTTCAGTGGCCTCTGAGTTGAATGGGGGAAGTCGGACTCTGAGTTCTCCCAGCTAGGAACGAGGTGATCCAGTCCAAGGCTTTTCCTTGTATGCCGATGTTGCTGAGGCGTTGTATGAGGGTGCTATGACCACCCTGACTCTGGCAGGAATGGTCGCTCCCTCAACAGCTGGTATCGTAGCGCCTTGCCTCTTTGTTTGTTTACTGCTGGAATCGTAACGCCTTGCTTATTTGCATACTTGCTGCTTTGTAATATCAGCGTAGCGCTTTACTTGCCTGCAGTGTAATTTGGTGCCTGATTGGAACTTGCTGCTTGCTCCTGCACTTGCACTTCTGTAGCGCTTATCTGCTGGTGCGCTGTGAGTGGTGAGAGGAGCTTTTGCCCCATTGTGACGGTGCTTCTGCCCACGTTTAGCCTGTTTACTTAGAAACTCACCCTGGTTTCACTTTAGCCTTGCTGCCGCCATTTGCTGATTGTGCCTCGTCCCAGCCCGTAGCTCCACCCCGCTCCCGCCTCCCAGCTGACCCGCCCTCCCACGGACACAACAGGAAGGAGCCGGCTGCCCCAGCGCTGTGACCACCCTGACTCTGGCAGGAACGGTCGCTCCCTCAACAGCTGGTAACGTAGCGCCTTGCCTCTTTGTTTGTTTACTGCTGGAATCGTAACGCCTTGCTTATTTGCATACTTGCTGCTTTGTAATATCAGCGTAGCGCTTTACTTGCCTGCAGTGTAATTTGGTGCCTGATTGGAACTTGCTGCTTGCTCCTGCACTTGCACTTCTGTAGCGCTTATCTGCTGGTGCGCTGTGAGTGGTGAGAGGAGCTTTTGCCCCATTGTGACGGTGCTTCTGCCCACGTTTAGCCTGTTTACTTAGAAACTCACCCTGGTTTCACTTTAGCCTTGCTGCCGCCATTTGCTGATTGTGCCTCGTCCCAGCCCGTAGCTCCACCCCGCTCCCGCCTCCCAGCTGACCCGCCCTCGCTCGGCCCCCCCCACTTTCCATGTATGTCAGTACAAGCTACGCGCAGCGACCGCGCCCCATTTGCGCCGAAGGTGCGCCAAAGGTAAGCCAGTCTTCGCCCGTCCGCGCCTGGACCGCGCCCAACGCCAGACCCCCTGGCCCTCGCAATGCCCAGCCCTCCCGCATTACTTATAATGCCTCCACCCTCCTAGCCCTTAACCCCGGCCGTTCCCCCAACTGCGTCCAAGCCGCCCCTGGACACACCCATGGACCCTTTTCCTGCAACTCCTGCAAGTTCGACGGCACCAAGAACAACTCCTCATCTACGAACACACAACAGATACCCGACCCCAACCACCTACAATGCATCCTGCTCAACACCCGCTCGGTCCACAGGCACGCCATTGACCTCTGGAATCTACTAGACACCACCTCTCCGGACGTCGCCTTCCTAACAGAAACATGGATGAACGCCACATCAGCCCCAGACATCACCATTGCCATCCCGGAAGGCTATAAGATCATTCGCAAGGACCGCACCGGCCACACAGGAGGAGGCATCGCTATCGTCCATAAGAAATCCATCCGCATCTCAACCAGCTCAGACGTCAATCTCGCCAACTCTGAACACCTTCACTTCCAGATCCACACCGACCCCAAGACCACACTCAGAGGCACCCTCCTTTACAGGCCACCAGGACCCCGCGCACAATTTAGTGAAGACATCACGGACTTCATCACTCCACACGCGCTCCCCTCCGAGAATTACATCCTTCTGGGAGACCTCAACTTTCACCTTGAAAAGAACAACGATCGCAACACCACCACCCTTTTGGACAACCTCGCCAACCTCGGACTAAAACAACTTGTCACTACCCCCACCCACATCGCAGGTCACACACTCGACCCTATCTTCACCTCCAGCAAACATGTCTCCTTCAGCCACACCACAGCTCTCCTCTGGACTGACCACAGCTGCGTTCACTTTACCTTCAACAAGCCCACATCCAACAACCACCCCCAACCCACTCTGCAAAGAAACTGGAACAAAATCACCATCGACCAGATCTCCTCATCGCTTCTTCAAAACCCCCCAGCCCACTCCTCTAATCCAGACCAAGCAGCCACCAACCTCACCCAATGGTTATCCAACAGCGCCGACATCCTAGCACCATTGAAAAAACGACAAATCAAACTAGGCAGCAAGAAGGCCCCCTGGTTCAACGATGATCTTAAGAAATCCAAGAAACTCTGTCGCTCCCTTGAGAAGGCCTGGAAAAAAGACCCAACCACCAGCACCAAGGACGCCTTCAAAAACGCCACCCGCATACACCACCAACTTATCCGGAAGGCCAAGAAAGCCGCTTTCAAGGACCGACTAGATAACAACGCCCACAACAGCAAGGAATTATTCAACATCGTCAAGGAATTTACCAACCCCTCAGCCAACTCCAATGACATCACCCCCTCTCAAGCCCTCTGCGACTCCCTAGCCTCTTTCTTCCACAACAAAATTGCAGACATCCACAACAGCTTCGACAACCGTCCCAAAGACCAACCCACCCAACCCCCTGCAGGACCCCCACCCCCCCTGAACATCCTCAATGACTGGAAGCCAATCTCCACGGAGGACACCATCTGTCTGATGAACTCTATCCACTCAGGATCCCCCACAGACCCATGCCCTCACCACATCTTTAACAAAGCAGACTCCATTATAGCACCGCACCTCCGAGACGTCATCAACTGCTCCCTCAACTCCGCAACCTTCCCAGAAAGCTGGAAACATGCCAAACTCAGCGCCCTCCTGAAGAAACCCACAGCTGACCCCACCGAACTCAAAAACTACCGCCCTATCTCACTCCTTCCATTCCCGGCCAAAGTCATCGAGAAAGCGGTCAACAACCAGCTCGCCGCATTCCTCGAAACCAACAAATCCCTCGACTCCTCACAATCCGGCTTCCGAGCCAAGCACAGCACCGAAACCGCCCTCATCGCAGCAACACACGACATTAGAACTCTAATGGACAATGGAGACACAGTCGCCCTCATCCTCCTCGACCTCTCCGCAGCCTTCGACACGGTCTGTCATAGCACCCTTTTACAACGCCTCAGAAACGTCGGAATCCAGGGAAAAGCACTGGAATGGATCACCTCGTTCCTCACCGGAAGAACCCAGAGAGTCCGCCTTCCACCATTCAAGTCAGAGGCCACTGAAGTCATCTGCGGCGTACCACAAGGATCTTCTCTCAGCCCCACCCTCTTCAACGTATACATGAGCCCCCTCGCGGTCATCGCACGCCAACACAACCTCAACATCATCTCCTACGCCGACGACACTCAACTGATCCTATCACTCACCAGAGACCCTAACACTGCCAAAACCAACTTACACGAAGGAATGAAAGAAGTAGCCGAATGGATGCAGCACAGCCGTCTGAAACTGAACTCAGACAAAACAGAAGTCCTCATCCTAGGCACCTCCCCCTCCGCCTGGGATGACTCTTGGTGGCCAGAGGCCCTTGGAAAAGCACCCATCCCAACGGACCACGCACGGAACCTGGGCGTCATCCTGGATTCATCACTCTCGATGAACAGACAAGTCAACGCCGTTTCTTCATCTTGCTTCAACATTCTTCGCATGCTCAAAAAAAATTTCGCTGGATCCCCACCGAAACTAGAAAAACAGTCACCCACGCTCTGGTCACGAGCCGACTGGACTACGGAAACACCCTCTACGCCGGTACCACCGCCAAACTCCAGAAAAAACTCCAACGCATCCAGAACGCCTCAGCCAGGCTCATATTGGACATCCCGCGTAAAGAACATCTCTGGTCACCTGAAAAACCTCCACTGGCTCCCCGTCAATAAGAGGATTACTTTCCGCCTCCTCACCCACGCACACAAAGCACTCTACGAAATTGGACCCGAATGCCTCAACACACGACTGTCCTTCTACACCCCCTCCCGCCAGCTACGATCCTCCAACCAAGCCCTTGCCTCTGTACCTCGCATCAACAAAACCACCATGGGAGGTAGATCCTTCTCCTACCTGGCAGCTAAAACCTGGAACTCACTTCCCACTCACCTTCGCCTTACTCAGAACCACCTAGCATTCAGAAAGCAACTTAAAACGTGGATATTTGACAAGTAATTCCCCACCCATATTCAAGCGCCTTGAGACCCTCTGGGTATGTAGCGCGCTATATAAATTTATTGACTTGACTTGACTATGACAGACTGTGTCGAAGGCGGCTGAGAGGTCGAGTAGAATGAGGGCAACTGTTTCTCCGTTGTCTAGTAGGTTTCGGATGTCGTCTGTTGCTGCGATGAGGGCGGTTTCGGTGCTGTGTTTGGCTCGAAATCCGGACTGAGAGGGGTCGAGGGAGTTGTTGGATTCAAGGAAGGCGGCGAGCTGGCTGTTGAAGGCTTTCTCAATGACTTTGGCCGGGAATGGGAGGAGGGATATGGGTCGGTAGTTTTTAAGTTCAGAGGGGTCTGCTGTGGGTTTCTTCAGAAGGGCGCTGAGTTCGGCATGTTTCCAGCTTTCTGGGAAGGTGGCAAAGTTGAACGAGCAGTTGATGACATCACGGAGATGGGGTGCGATGATGGAGTCGGCTTTGTTGAAGATGTGGTGGGGGCAGGGGTCGGTTGGCGAGCCAGAGTGGATTGAGTTCATTAGGCGGATGGTGTCTTCAGTGGTGATTGGGTTCCAGGCGCTAAGGATGTTAGTTGGTGGAGTTGGATCTGAGGGGGGTGGGGAGTGTTGATCGCTGGGAGTATTCTCGAAGCTGTTGTGGATGTCTGCAATTTTGTTGTAGAAGAAGGAAGATAACGCATCGCAGAGGACTTGGGAGGGAGTGATGTCGTTGGATGCTGCGGTGGGGTTGGTGAATTCTTTTACGATGTTGAAAAGTTCCTTGCTATTGTGAGTGTTGTTGTCGAGACGATCCTTGAATGCTGATTTCTTGGCTGAACGAATCAGTTGGTGGTGTTTGCGGGTGGCTGCCTTGAGGGTGGCCATGTTGTCATTGGTTGGGTTTTTTCTCCATGTTTTCTCCAGGGTGCGGCATAGCTTCTTGGATTTTTTCAGGTCATCATTGAACCAGGGAGCTTTTTTGCTTGCTGATTTGGTGCTTTTTCAGGGGTGCTAATTCGTCAGCACTGTGGGTGATCCATTGCTTGAGATTGGTGGCCGCTTGGTTAGGGTCCAATGAGAGTGTGGGAGGGTTTTGGTTGAGTGAAGCGAGGAGTTGGTTGGAGGTGATTTTGTTCCAATTTCTCCGAGGAATAGGTTGTGGGCGGTTGTGGCTCAGGGTGGTTTTGTAGCTGAAGTGTACACAGCTGTGGTCCGTCCAGAGGAGATCTGTGGTGCGGTCGAAGGAGATGTGCTTACTGGAGGTGAAGATAGGGTCGAGCGTGTGTCCGGCTATATGGGTGGGGGTATCAACGAGTTGTTTGAGTCAGAGGTTGTTCAGGTTGTCCAAAAGGGTGGTGGTGTTGCTGTCGTGTTTGTTTTCAAGGTGGTAATTGAGGTCTCCTAGCAGAATGTAGTTCTCAGAGGCGAGGGCATGTGGGGTGATGAATTCTGTGATGTCATCGCTGAATTGAGTGCGGGTGCCTCGAGGCCTGTAAATGAGGGTGCCTCTGAGTGTGGTCCTAGGGTCAGTGTGGATTTGAAAGTGGAGATGTTCGGCGGTTGTAAGATTGTCGTCGGAGCTAGTCGTGATTTTGATGCTGTTCCTATGAATGATGGCGATGCCTCCTCCTGTCTGAATGGTGCGGTCTTTACGGATAATCTTGTATGATTCCGGTATGGCTATGGCGATGTCGGGTGCTGAAGAAGTGTTCATCCATGTTTCTGTCAGGAAGGCGATGTCCAGTGACGCAGTGTCGAGTAGGTCCCAGAGTTCAGTAGCGTGTCTGTGGACTGAGCGGGTGTTGAGCAGTAAGCATTTCAGGCGGTCAGGGTCGGTGCTTTTTGCGGAGGGAGTGGATTTGGTGAGGGTTCTGGAGCAGTTGAACTTGCATGAGAGACAGGCGAAAGGGCCGTGGGTACGACCAGGGATGGAAACGCAGCAATGAGGTGTGCGTCCGGGGTTGAGGGCGAGGAGAGTTGCGGCATCATAAGTGACTCTAGTGGGATGGGTGTGGCGGGGACCAGGGGGACAGGCGCTGGGCGCGGTCCAGGCGCGGACGGGCGAAGACGGGCTTGCCTTTGGCGCACCTTCGGTGCACCTTCGGCGCGGCCGCAGCGCGTGGACGCTGCACGTTGAGTCATCTGTCATAAGTGGATATTGGAGTGGGCGGAGCGTGGGAGGGTCAGCTGGGAGGCGGTAGCGGGGAGGCGGGCCAGGGGAAAGCACAACAACAAAATGGTGGGAGGGATTCAAAGCGAAACCCAGCACAATGCCCGCAATGAAGGAGGGCTTACCAAAAATCAATAATGCACAAGCGCTATTAATTTAAACAGCTATTCAGTCAACAGAGCTTCGATACCACAAGCGCTATAAACTACGATGCACAAGCGCTACCACAAGCGCTATAAACTACGATGCACAGGCGCTATCAATTTACACAGCTATAGTCAACAGAGCTACGATACCACACACAAGTGCTGAGTGAAAGTGCTTCAGCTGTGGGTGCTGCAGAGATAATTGCGAGCTGGAGCCAGGGAGCGTGGGGGAGCGACCGTTCAGGACGAGGTCCAGGCTTCAATACCTAAAAAGACTCACCAGACGTGGTTCTATTGCAGAAGACACATCTGACGGGGATTGCATGTGGGGCGATTACCAGGTGGGGATATAAGCTAGTGGCACACTCCGCATTTAGCTCTGGGTCCAGGGGAGTAGGAATTATGGTTAGGAAGAACTTCACGGTGGCAATCGACCTTAAGTGGATAGACCACATTACGAAGGTCTGGAGACTTCTGGGATGGGGATACTCTGAACCAGACTGCTGGCTACCCGACCCACAAGGACAGTACGAACCACGCCCTCATCCAATCAGGCTGGGAAGGGTGTGCAGCTCGGTGGCTATGATAGGGTTTGCACGGTTAAGAGCAAAAGGCAGACTTGGGGCATCCGAGAAGCCAAGGACGTGGCCATAGCCAGCGAGTCCTTTAAGCACTTCTGCGCGGAGTCTGCCTCATCTCCAGAGAGACGGGTGAGTTCAAAGAACATGTCCATGAGGGAAGCCAGGACATCCCCCTATAAAGCCAGACATTCTCAGCCAGGCGTTGCATCTAAGGGCCACCGTCGACAAAAACGGTCTAGTGAGTTGGCTGTTTCCAAGCCACAGCGTATAGTGAACTTCACTGCGTCTCTCCTGTCTTTAACTGCTTAGGAGAGAATGGCACAGGGACCTCTGGCACCACTTGCACAACCAGTTTCCACATCGTGTGGGAGTAGCGGCCCAGTAAGCACACTATGTTTTAAGGGTCTGAGGAAGGGTTCTTAGTAGGTTATAGAAAAAGGGCGCACAGCTAAGTATTGACACCGTATTATTAAGTGGTTCTGAGGTAGGAGGTGAGGAGCAACCTAGGGTGAGGCGATGCGCCCTGTAGCCCCTCGATGAGTATCAGTCGAGACTGACACTATATACAGTAATTTTCAAGAACCCCTGCACACTCTAATAAATAAACACAGCTGTCAGAGTAGACATATTAGTACAATACGAGACAAAGCGTTGGATTGCAAATAAGTAAACGGTATTCTTGAATCAATCTTGTGAAAAAGGTGTAGTTTAATGTTCGAGGAAACCAGCCGACACGTGTTTCGTCGCGATTGGGATAATCTTCCAGCGACTCCTCAGGGCTATGTTGAGAGGTGGTATCGTGTGGTATCGTGTGGAGAGCCGCTCCGTCGGTGATACTTCTGACCCGACAGGGCCCAGGACTACTTATTTAGATGAGATCATGCTCGACTTTATGGAGGATCCCATATCAATCACAGATGTTGAACTGGCCAGTGACACCCTGCGAAGTTCCTCTGCCCCGGGGCTTGACGGCTTCACTGGGGACTTTTATAAAGAATTTAAGGACATAATGGCCCCTCAATTAATCGAAGTTTACGCGGAGGCACTGGAGAAGCAAGTTCTCCAACCCAAGCTGCAGGAAGCCGTAATCATACTCCTTCCAGAACCCAGCAAAGACCACAAACAAAGCAGTTCATATGGACCACTGTCCCTACTAAACCTGGACTGCAAAATCCTAGCCAATAAACTTTCACAACTAATGGAATTTATAATTTCCCCCATGCAGTCTGGTTTTGTTACCCGGAGTTCTACATCCCTGAATTTCCGCACGTTCGCCGTTCTGCACAGAATACAGCCCGAGGTCCCTGCGGCGTTATTGGATGCCGAAAAGGCGTTCGATTCTTTAGAGTGGCCTTTCCTCGTGGGAGTGATGCAACGCATGGGTCTGCCTTATGGCTACATCTCCACGGTCTCCTTGTTATATAGTCAGCCATCGGCGCGTCTCCGTCTGAACGTCACCCTGTGCAGGCCATTTCGGCTATATCGCAGGACCAGACAGGGCTGCCCTCTGTCCCCGCTCTTGTTCATTCTAGCCATAGACCCACTGGTCAGACATCTCCAGGAACGCCATTTACATAAGGGACTACAGTTTAACACTAGTCCCGTACTCGCCTCTCTATATGCCGACAATACCATCCTTTACGTCCAGGAGCCACACATCAACCTGTCCCCTCTTATCCGGGAAGTCATCCGTTTTGGTTTTCAGGACTTGGTATAAATTGGCACAAATCAATCATATTCCCGCTTACTACAAGCACTGCCCAATGGGAATTTGAATTTCCCCTAGAATGGTGCCAGGGTTCGGTAAAGTATCTTGGTATACATATTCATCTAGACACCACTCAAATCGTTCGCTTGAATTACGGGCAGGCTTTTCAAAAGCTGGAGGAACAGGTCGAACAATGGCTGCGTTTGCCTCGGTCACTGGCTGGCAAGGTGGCCATATTGAAAATGGTGGTGCTTCCCAAATTTTTATACCTTTTTAATAACATCCCGATCCTCCTTTCTGATGGATTCTTCCGCACCTTGCAGACACTTACGATCAGACTGGTTTGGGGTGGGAGGAGACCGCGAGTTCGCTGGACTACAATGACACTACCATACGACAGGGGCAGGTTCAATGTGCCGGGCTTCCATCTCTATTATGTGGTAGCGCAATGTCACTATGAGTTCGCTTGGTTCCACCCTGATACACGCATACCCTTCCTACGACCAGAGGCGGACCTGGTACTCCCTGACAAATTATGAGAGGTGCTTCCCGTGGGCTTTCCACGTGACAAACACAACATACAGACGGTGTCCACAACTGCCTGGCCGTGGAGTAAGCTGAAAAAGCGTACGGGCGCCTCTCACATATACTCCTCTGCTCTGCCCTTAACCAATGCCAGATGGTTCCCAATCACAGGGTACAGACTAGTGCAGAACACATTGACTACGCTGGATAGTACAAAAGTGGGTGATTTGTTCCCAGGGGGCCATGTGTTCTCGATAGACGAGGATGCCCGGTTCACTGATTGCAACTTCATGACGAGATTCCTGCTGAGCCGCATGAAGTCTTCGCTGAGCGCTACCTTCCCCCATACACGGCTGAGCCGGACTCTTTCCTTCCACTAACACTGGTGTTGGAGACCCCCGGCGGAACACACCTTATCTCTAAAATGTAGAAGGCCTGTGCCGGAATGCTACTGGCAGAGGACTCCAGCCTTAGATAGGCCTGGGAGGCAGACACAGGGTGCACCATCACGGACGAGCAGTGGGCCAAATGCTGCGAGGCCACCAAGGGCATTTCACTTAATAGTCGCCATAAGCGGTTACATTTTTAATTTCTCCGCCGCGCATACTTTACCCCAGCCTTGGCACACAGGATAGACGCTGAACACCCACACACTTGCATGAAATGTAACGCACCACACACAGATTTTATACATTTGGCATGGTCATGCCCCCGCTTGAAATCCTATTGTTCGGAGGTGCATGTGACCCTAGGAAAGATCATCGGACTTCCAGTGGTCCCCATTCCTGAGATAGCCCTGTTAGAGTACACTATACAAATTCATAAGAAAGTCAGGAAGCTTGCATCATTGGGGCTGCGGTTAGCTAAGTGGGAGGTGGCCTTACACTGGGGCAGGAAGTCTACTCCTAAACTGCAGGACTGGCTGGGAAGCCTGGCATACTGCAACACCAACACTGAAATATACGCTGGTCTTATGCCGGTTACGTCAAGGACCCGTGACATTTGGGGGCTCCTGAGGTCCTACTTTGAGAATGCCAGGCGGGCCTCTGCCACACAGGTGAATGATTGGTGGGTGCGTGAGGGAGTGGGCTGAGGGGATGTTTTTTATATTTGTGCCATGACTTCCCTTTCAGACTCAGAAGGTTTGCTTATGCGGGGTTCCATTGCTACATATGGGAGATGCCGCTAGTTGGGATCCTTATTCCGAGACGGGTGACGACGGGTGGGGGGGGGGGGGGGGGTGGAGGGTGGGTCTGGATTACCCCGGTACTGGTCTGGACCAGGATGTAGAACACTATAACGTTCATCACGGTGTATGGACCGGTCAGGCTTGATTTGATTGATATGTAATATGACTGTTTGTAATGCAATGTGACTATTATTCTATAACTGAAAAATAAAGTGTTAAAAAAAAAAAAAGAATAAGGGTGGCCTGCCCAGCCTTTAGACAGTCTGGAATAAAATCTTGAAGCAGTGAAGTATCAACTATCTTGGCCCATAGTGGGAGTATGGATGGTTTAATCTGATTGAAGAAATTAGATGCAAACTGGTGACTGAAGTGGTTTGATGGTATCAATGATGTAAGTTTTTAGAATGGTATTTTCATCGAAGGTTTCGAATAAGCTCCAAGAGGCATTGTTTTTGGGGCTATTAACTGGAGCAAGTGGAGGCACCAAAGACTGAAGAGGGTGGGGACTGAAAGGTGTTAAGAGCGGCAGGTGCTCCATTGCAGTCCGCAGATCATGTTCCATCTTTGTTGTCTTTTAAATTAAGAAGGTGGCATAATCTTCGCAATTTAGCTGTGGACAGGATCCCAAAGGGGAGAGATGGAGTCGGATGTTTGATGGAAGCTTAACAATTTCAAACAATTCTTTTGGTCCATTTTTTGCTTGCTCAAGTTGGTTTCTGAAGTGGTTATCTATAGAGATTCTAATGCGTTTGGCATAGATGTTCCTTTATGATCTCAGATGTTTTAGGTGTTCCAAGGGACGTAGAGGTTCTCCTTAATCTTGCTGCTAGTCTCGGATTTCTTCTTTCAGCATTTTAGGCCATCATTGTACCAGGGTTTGGAGACTTTGGAAGACATTCTTTTAAACTGTAAAGGAGCAATCGTATCTAAAATGCCTGTCATAGAACAGTTGTAGTGTTCAGTGAGGTCATGGACCTCGGACATATCCCCAGGAGGAGGCAAAATGCTATAACTTCGAGTTGTCAGATCATCCAGGTTAATGTTTTGCATGCTTCTTTGCCACTGTTTGTTTGCACCTTATTAGTTTCTCACAGATTCTGTGATGAGGAAGGTGATGCAGTGGTGGTCTGTCGAGTCACAAGGGACAATAGATTAAAGTTGGATTTCCCAATGATTAGGACTAGGGTTGCTCTCTTGCGGCGAATAGGGCTAGCATATATTTGGGCTAGATTTAGGTCCAGAAAAAAGGTTTTTAGGCTGTTTTCTAAAGGGTCATTGATGTCATTCCAGTAGAAGTTAAAATCTCTGAGGAAGTTACGCATTAGTTGAGATCATTTTCATTATCTGTTTGATGAAGGAAATGTTGTTTCGTGAAGGATGGTAAAGCACGTGGAATTAGCATACATGTCTGTTACATGCCACCGCGTTGCATAAGTATTCGCACGACGAGACAGTAGCGGACTGTAGTTGACGGACTACAAGATTGTTATGGTATATACAGGTGATACCTCCATCTTGCCCAATAGATCGGTCTAATTTAATGATGTCCTAGCTAGGAGGGACTAGTAAATATAGGATATGTCCAGAGGAGTCCTTTAGTCAGGTTTCGGTCAGCATTAAAAGATCAGGATCATGTTCAAGGATGAGGGCGGCAATAACTGCTGCATGTCTTACTGCAGATCTGCTGTTGAGAAGCATGCATTTAAGCTTAGGGTTGGTGCCGGCCAGAGTCGTTCGTGTGGTGGCGACTCGTGTGAGGTTGTTCTTGTTTAAGGATCTGGAATTAACCCTGGGTTCTCTGTGCGGGTTAGCTTTTATGGTCTCGATTTAACAATTATTGCATGTGTTGACGTTGTACATTGTGTCATAGGAGAGTAGGAGAGAGTTAATATCCTTGTCAGACAGAGGATCATTTAATCTAATGCGTTGAGAAGGGTGTTGGGGAAGGGTGAGGTTTTCCAACTAGAGTGAGGAGAGGCCAAGATTGGGGAGAACATAGTGACTGGGTGATGGGCTGGAGGCCTGATGCAGTAGTTAGAAGGATGGGCGTGATTATAACTATTCGTTTTCGAGTACCTACTTAAACGCCCATTATTAGCTAGCTCAGAGGTGAAGTATAAAAGGCTTCTACTTTTCCTTAACTTATGGAAGTTCTTGGGGCGCTAGAGGGCGCACGAGCAGCATGGCCGCACTTTAGTGAGGCTCCTGCAGCCTGTGCCGCTATCCTGTATTTATCCTACCTTCACTACCTCCAACGCTAACGAAAATCGCTGGAAGGGTAGAGAAACACTATTCCAGCACTCGTTGAAAGTTTGAAGGGCTGTGGAGCTGTGATTGCAAAGATATCACCGCCGGAACACTTGACCGGCAGCTGCTGAGATAACGGCGGTGCGTGACGCTGGGCACGGAAGCTATGTGATACCGGGGCGCCCACGAGGTCAGAGGGCCCCGATTGCCGAGCGGATGTGCTGATTTGCCTGCTCACAGGGAAGGACCCTGAGGGACGATACTAGAAACGCTCCTGACAAGTTCTAGCGGGACTGCCTGGATCGGGGGAAAGATTGAATTGCTTGGACATAATTTGAGACCCACGAGGGCTGCACGGAGGATTGAGGAGCCGCAGAGCTGGCGCTGTCTGCCGGAGGTGAGGTGCGTCGGGGGTCCCGATCTTTATAACCGTCATCCTCTGAACCCCCCCCCCTTGGACCCCAGCGGTGGACGACAAGTGATACTGCTGCTGTGGGAGCTGGCAGTGGCGGGGCAGACGCGGACTTTTCGGCGCCAAAAGCGAGGGTGCCCGCGCATTGTACCCAGCCGGCCGTTGGAGTACCAGGCGGCGCTGCAGTGCGGATACCCATGAGCGCGGGGTGAGCATATCGCACCTCTGTGGCGAGAAAGAAGATACGGAGCTTTGGCGACTGCCTGTCTGCTGGGTCGCTTTTACTGAGCGGATGGAAGGAAGCGCCGAGCAGCCCTGCGTGTGGCTGTGAGATTGATGAGAGCGTGGTACCAACCCTACCTGCTGCAATCTTGGATAAAGCCTGCACACCGACACTGACCCCTCATATGCTGTGTAGTACAAACGGTATCTACAGATGTCTTCGTGGCAGAGGAGATGGTCGCCTAAAGAACGCGTGTTGGTGCAAGATAGTGGGTTATTTACAACCCCACTCCTCTGGTGTACCCGCGGGGGAGCTTGGTGATTCCGTGTAACCTAACCCTGGACCCCGTGAGCTGACGCCTTCTTCGGGAGGACCGTTCCTACCGCTACACGTTGACTACTTCACGGCGGGCAGAGGGCTACTGGAGTGCACAGAGACCTGGTGAGCTTAAGTGTTGGAGGAGGAGGGACGCTTGTTGACGGTCACAGCTACAGCTTTAGAACTCGGAGCTGATCTAGTGGATAGTACAAAGGTGCACAGGTTGCTGCGCTAATTTATGACGGAGGTTTCAGAATCGCCCGGTGGCAGTGGGGGCAAAGGAACCAATATCGTAAGAGCGAGATCAACAAAGGGTGTTGTCATGGGACGACAGGACACTAGACAGCCGAAACTGTCCTTTGAATCGACCCAACCGACGAAGAAAAATGCTAGACTGGAATCGGACTCAGGAGGACCACACAACGGGACAGCAGCAGGTACCAGCCGCGACGCAACTGCGCCGGATATGCACCTTATACTGCAGGAGATGAAGCAAGGTTTCGCGACGGTGGTGGATAAGGTAGACCGACTCTCCTCCAGGATGGACGCTATTGCACAAAAGATGGACGTTCACGAGGAACGCATCACAACGGCGGAGAGGAGGATATCGGACAATGACGATACTGTAGCGTCCCACGATGCCAGACTGTCAAGAATGGACAACATCCTCAGGGTGATAGCTGCAAAGAATGAAGAATTGGAAGCACGCAGTCGCCGCAATAATTTACGAGTGGTGGGCGTGCCGGAATCGACAAACACAGGGCGGATGGAGGAATATGTGGAGCGGATTCTGAAGACAGCAGTGGGGGAAGAAGCCTTTTCGCAGCAGTTCATTGTCGAGAGGGCGCATCGATCTTTAGGCCCTCAACCAGGAGCACCTCCCAGGCCAATCATAGCACGGCTACTCAATTATAGAGACAGGGATACGGCTTTATGTGCTGCAAGAACCAAGAAACATCTGACCTGTGATGGAGTCAATTTCACCCTGTACCCTGACTTCACTCCCATGGTGCAAGATCAACGTCGGAAGTTCTTGGATGTGAAAAAAAAGCTTCGGAACTTGCAAATTGATTATGCTCTGCTATACCCTGCGAAGCTCAGAGTAACGCATCAGGCGAAACAGCACTTTTTTGTGAATCCACAACAAGTTGAAGATTTCCTGAAATCACTACGAAGAGAGCAGGGACATCATCGAGCAGAGGGAGGTCCGGAAGAGGAGGCAGACTGAATCCTCACTGACTATTGCTGGCATGGATTGCAGACTGACCTGGGACATGTAGTAGTCGTAGCGGACAATCTCTACTGAACTGACGACCTAGAGATTTTGCATGTACACTACTGTTGTGTGTACGGGATAAGGATGCAGTCGGCGCTGGAACTGAAGGTGGTAACGTATGCCAGGCGACGCCCCCTTCTCTCTCGTAAACACCTCCATGGGGAGGCCTGATACGAAGTGCGAGATGGAGGGGGTGATGAAGTGCGTACCTTAGATGACCCCATTAGGGTGTGCCCCATTGACTATGTTTATTACACTGCAGCTCCTTGGGGGTTTGCTAGCGGTGAAGAGGGAGGGGGGGTAGGGTTGCTGGAGAGTTGGGGATGCTTCAGTGGGAGGGGGGCGGGTGGGAAGTGCATGTGGTATGGATACGTATAGCAACACTGGAAAGGTTGCAGATGTGGAATGTTGGAATGCTGTCTGGATGGGAGCGGGGGGGGGTTGTTGGGTTGTTTGCAAGTTGTTGGAGGAGGAGGGGGAGGCGGAGGGAAACTGGGATGGTTGGTTACTACAGTCAATGGTTGCAGAGGTTCTTGCATGCCCAAAGGCACTATTGTTGCGAGATGGCTGGCGGGTGGAAGAGATGGGTGGATATGTGTCACTCTATAATTGATGTAGACACTTATGGCTGATAAATGTAAGAATTCATTGTCGATTCTGTCATGGAATGTGAGGGGCATTGATGATGCTAGGAAGGGCAGAAATATACTTGCCTATTTGGATAGGCATAATGTGCACATAGCACTGTTGCAGGAGAGGCACTTTAGGCCGCGGTTGGATCCCAATTTTGCTAGAAGGTGGGCTGTGATTAGGAAATTCTCATCTTATTCTTCGTACTCAAGGGGCACTGCTGTGCTGATCAGGAACTCCGTTGCTTTCCACTTGCTGGGGCAGATACTAGACCCAAATGGTCGTTTTGTAATAGTGTGGGGGAGATTGGGCACGGATACCGTGGTGATTGTGAGTTGTTATGCTCCTAATGTTGACACTCCAGACTTCTTCACGACGTTATGGGGGCATGTATTGGGGGTGGGAGCCACTCACGTTATCTGGGGGGGGGGGGGATTTTAACGTAACACTGTACCCTGGTATGGATAGATCAGATGGCTGTGTACAATATAACAAACAAGCACGAGATATGTTGGTAGGCATCATAGAGGAAGCTGGGCTAATAGATAGCTGGAGGCATGCACACCCCACACGTAGGGAAGGCACACACTTTACTTCGCGCACCAATACCTGGGCTAGGTTGGACTACTGCTTTGTGACGCGAGGTCTATATGAAGGGGTGGGTGCGGTAACACACCTGTCGAGGACTTATTCTGACCACTGCCTGGTGCTGCTGTCCCTTGCTGTGCCGGGTCATAATAGACTGAAACCACCTTGGAGGATGCTCCCATCAATGCTACTGGACACAGTTTTTAGGACGGAATTGGGAATTGAAATAGAGGAATTTTTTCCTAGGAATAAGGACTCGGTGGCTAGTGTGGAAACGGTGTGGGAGGCATTCAAAGTCACGATCAGGGGGATTTGCATATCTAAGGGTGGAGGGGTACTGAGGGATATACAAGGGACACTGGGCAGATTAGAACAAGAACTGAAAGTACTAGAACTAGGCATGGCAATAAGTCCGGACGCAGGGATCCATAAGATATTTCGAGATAAATTGACGGAGTATGAGACAGAAGCGATGAGAGGGGTCAACTTTAAGGGGAAGTATTGGACAGCGCGACGGTATTGCGAGGGGGAACGACCTGGCAAAGTGCTGGCTGCAGTGACAAGGAAGCCGCAATTTAGCTCCAATGTATTAGAAATTATAGCGCAGGACGGTACACGGTGCAATAACACTGAGAGCATTCAGCAGGAGTTTTTGTCACATTATAGTCAACTTTACACTTCGCAGCAAACTGGTGCAGTTGACATGGGCGGCTTCCTGGATGACATTGCGCTATGTTGGATCAGCGATGTACATAGGGCGTTCCTTAGTGCGCCGCTGGAAATAGATGATACGAGACGCGATAATGTCACTGTCTAATGGCAAGGCGACGGGATTGGACGGGCTCCCTGCGGAGTTCTATAAATGTTACATAGATATCATGGCACCAGTCCTTCGTGAAGTATATGTGGAATCTTTAGACGTAGGTATGCTGCCGGGGTCGATGAGAGAAGTGGTTATTACCTCCCTGTTAAAACCAGGGAAAAACCCGACGGATACGGACTCCTATCGTCCGCTGTCACTCATAAATTGTGACGCTAAAATTCTCGCTAAAGTCCTCGCGACGCGCCTTTCTCTTATAATGACTAAACTGGTTTTACCTGATCAAGCTGGTTTCGTGCCGGGTCGTGCAACGTCGCATAATCTCAGGACGCTATTCTCTTTGATCCAGACGATCGCCCCTGATATCCCGGTCGCCGCCGTTTTCCTTGATGCCACGAAAGCATTCGACTCGGTTGAATGGACGTACCTCATTACTATACTACACAGGATGGGGTTCCCGAAGATGTTTGTTAATTGGGTAGAACTGCTGTATACCGCTCCGACGGCCAAGGTGGTTACTAACGGGCTGTTGTCTTCCCCGATACCGATAACCAGAGGCACTAGACAGGGGTGCCCTCTCTCCCCACTACTTTTCGCCATAGCGAGAGCCGCTGGCTTGTCGTATCCGCCAAATGCATAGAGACAGCGCTTTTCGTTGCTATCAACGCCAAATTGGCATATCCTTGTATGCGGACGACATCACGATTTACGTGAAAGACCCGCAAACTACTCTTAATCCTATACTAAGAGAATTCCTGGTTTTTGGACGAATATCGGGAGTACAGATCAATTGGAAAAAATCTCAGTTTTTCCCGCTCACTGATGCGGTCCACAAATTTCAGTTAGACTATCCATTGGAATGGTGCGATACAGATCTTAAATATTTGGGAATACAGATATCGTTGAGCAGGGAGGAGACGCTGAGGATGAATTACGGGGTGGCTATATCGAAATTAACGGATAACATTACACGGTGGAAGGCACTGCCGTTATCAATGGCAGGGAGGGCGTCATTAATAAAGATGGTGATACTCCCTAAGTTCTTATACCTATTTCAGAACGTTCCTTATTTCCCTGGTGCCTTTTTTTTTAAACAACTGAGGTCGGAACTTCTTCGTCTTTTCTGGGGGGGCAAACAGCCGCGGTGCGTTGGGACATTATCACCCAGCCCTATGAGAAGGGAGGTTTTGACGTCCCTGACTTCGAAGCCTATTATATAGCTGCACAGGCACAGTACGCCTATCACTGGATTAACCCCACGCCCTGTATGCCACAAGTCGCTGCAGAGGACTGGATCGCACGACCGTTGCCGCTAAGTGGCTTAATACACGGTTCGGTGCGGGACATTGAAACGCCGTTTACCATGGTGACATGCACCATAGATGCTTGGACTCGTATTGCGAGGACTCTCAATACCACGCAGCTATATTCACCTGCTATGCCCCTCACGTATCACCCTGGTATGCCGCTCCATCAGGAGGCGGGATTTCAGCTGATGTGTAAGCGCCTAAAGATTGCCAAGTGGGGAGACATATTCCTCGAAGGGCAGTTCCGTACAAGGGAACAATTATTTCAAGGTGTTGAGCCCACTCCTCTAGAGGTTTTCTATTATGTTAGGCTTAGGCAGGGGCTTAGAGCGCTCCTGTCTGACTTCCCGAAGGAACCAGACGTGGTGTTGTCACTGCACGCAATGGTGTTATCCGACGGCCGCCATCTCGTATCCAGATTGTACAACAATATCAGATTACAGCGTCAGGGACCTGAGAGTTCCGCGCGTAGACAGTGGAGCGAGGACTTGGGTAGGCTTGTTTCTGACGTTCAATGGCAATATTGTAGTGCCATCACAGCTAGGATCTCGTCTAGCAGCAGGCTGAAGATTATTCACTTCAAATTTTTACAGCGCTTTTATTATACACCTGTTAGAAAGCTACGGTTTCGATTGGCGGACAACGATAAGTGTGAACGCTGCAAGGCGGAGGGGGCGGGTTTTCTCCACTTGGCATGGGAATGTCCTGATGTATATGAATATTGGACGAAAATACAGGATGCTTTGCAGACCATGATTGGAGGAGTGGTCGATAGCGATCCGTTAATCATGCTAATGGGATACACACGGGATATACCCAAGACGGTTCGCAGGTTTGTAGAGGTTGCGCTACTCTTAGCCAAACGACGTGTGGCGTGCAGATGGGGCAGAGGGAGGGCCCCAAAGTTTAAGGAGTGGATGGCAGATATGGTTTATTGCCAGGACCAAAACAATGTGTATGCAGAATTACTACCAGTGCGCAGTAGGCCAGGTGATATATGGGGTCCATTGCAGAGCTACCTACTGAAAGAGGCGGAGGCATCAGTTGACTCAGACAATGGCAGTCAAGAATGAAGGCTGCAACGGATGCCCTACTGATACTACCGATGAAACCCCTTAGACTCCTGTATGGGATACTATATACAACTGCCTCTGGGCACAAGCTCACCCCATCATAATTGTTGACTGCTCTATGTGACGATTGTGACAGCATACGAAATGTGGCGGGTGGATTGGAATGATAAAATTGCAAAATTGTGAACAGGCATTGTCTTCCTGACACTTGTTGATGAGTAAATATGTTGTTTGATGCCCCTCAAAGGAGTGCCACACGGCTGTAATGTATCACTATTGTATATCAGATGGACCATGTGATGAAGAACAGCTTGCGAATTGTCATCTGCATGTATCGGACCTGCTCAGGCCCGCCGGCTGCCATATTTTGATTTTTTATATGTATAAACCTGGGAATGCAATGTAGACATGTGTAACCTACCTGACTGACGTTCTATCTTGCTGGTTGTCAAGAAAACTTTATAAATAAAGATTTTTTAAAAAAAAACTTATGGAAGTTCTTCATGGTTATAGACTAGGCCAGGTGTGGAGGAGTTAACTACTGGGTGGCATCTCTGGATATTGCGAAGGCCTTTGGCACTCCAGGATGGCCTTACTTGCTAGAGGTACTGTGCACGATGGTTATGGGCCAGTGCTTCTGGGCTGAACAAAGTTACTGTATATGAAACTTCTGGCAGTGTTATTTAGGAGAGCTGCCAGATTGCGAGGGGGACAAGGCAGCGTTCCCCACTCTCACCACTTGAACCAAGGTCCCAAATGGGGGTTTAAAAGTGGCTAACAGAAGCCACATCATATCTCTATACACGGATGATGCACTAGTGTATTCCTTTAACAATACCTACAATCTGATGCCATTAATGGATTACTTGAATACGTTTGGGAGAATATCGGGTCTTCCAATGAACCAGTAAAAGTCGTGCCTATTCCCTTTAGTAAAGCCTATGGACGAGCAATCTTAATTGGTGCCTAACATAGGAATACAATAGCATTTTGATACCTTTAAATATTCGGGAGTGAATATTTATCACAATGAACAGGATACAATGGAAAGCAAATTAGGACGTGCACTAATGGCGACAAGACGGCAGATTCCCCTTTTGTTGCTCTCTACCTCTTTCTCCCATTGCAGGGAAGCTTTCTGTAAAATTCTGGCCCAGCCTAGATTACTATACTTTTTAGCTGAACTCCAAATGGTGCTCAAGGAGGCTTTTTGGGGGGAATTGAGATCACTGCTGATTGCATAGATATAGGGGGCAGTGCTTCGTAGGCTGGCTATATCAAAACTATTTCTTCTTAACGGAAGCCGTGGTGGCTGCCCCGACTTGGACTATACTATGCTGTGGCCCAACTTTGGTGCCGATGCGCTGGCTTTCCGATAGAGGTAGTCCTGAGAAGGATGGTTTATCAAAGGATTGGGGGATACCGTATATTATGATGGCTCATGAACAGGGGTAGGACAAACACTCCCAGCAATACACTTATGACTAAGGCGAAGTGATTTTGGAACACCTACATTCAACCGAGGGCTTGGCAATTCCCATATGCACCAGTTACCATTGTGGTCGGTGCCCTACTGCTTTTGGCTCACAATACATCACAATATCCATCATTGGGTGGAGGCTGGAATCCGTATTTGGGGTGGGGTGAGGGGGCGGGGGGGAGTGGGAGGGTGTTTGGGGCCTTCTCATTAATCTAGTGCTGAGTGTTTTTGAGGACCTAGAAGAAATTTATGAATTTGACCCTTTTAACTTTCAACTGTATAGAGCAACCAAGGGTAAATTATCTCAGATATGGGATTCCACCCACAAAGAACCCAATATCTCTCTCTCACTGCAGGTTGCCCCAACGCATGGGTATGGATGTAAAGCAGTCACAATGCTTTATAAAACACTATTACATATGCAGGACGTTTCTAAGCACCATGTCAAAGGATGGAGGGAAACCCATTTAAATTAGAAATTAGCTCACGGTTAATGGCTAAAAAAAAAGCAAGGCTGAAACACAATTTAACTACCTTCACCACACTTTCTTGGCCCTGAAGCGCATAGGGCACATGTATCCGGGTGCGTTAAATGTGTGACCGAGATAGACAGAGGCCAGGTTCTGCCACATGGTTTGGTATTGCTTGGGGGTGTCCAGAATTTGGGATGAGGTTGTGCAATATCCGACTGAGGTAGCTGGCAGACTGATACCCATCAAGGGAGCACTTTCTCTGCCAGGTCTTTCGACTCGCAAAAAAATACTAAACACATGAAGGAATTTATGGACTTAATTCTGGTTTTGGCGAAACTATGTAGCTACAGCTTGGAAGGCCCAAGTGGCACGACAATTCTGGAACTTGTTGAAAGAACTCGAGTAATGGAAATATGCTGAAATCGATATGCTTTTCAGGGTGAAGGCAGAAGAGACCAGCACCCTTCGGTATGATGCATGGAAAAAATAGAAGACAAATAAGACGAACAGCTCCTTGAAAACCGTATTGCATGGAAGGGATGGAAGGGAATTGAACTTGGTACTATGCTTGAACGACGGGAGGGGTGGCGGAAATTGTAGGTGGGGATGCTTGTAGATGGTTCGAGCAAATAAATGAATGGGGCTACTGTAGTCGGGCGGTTTAATTTCCTACTTTTTCATGGTTTAACACTTGTTGAGTATTAATCTTGGAATTAGTATACTTTACAAGCTCTATACTGTGCTGCGTGCAGGGCGCTGGGGGGTTGTTTTCCGGAGGATCCACCGCAATTAACTGCACTGCAGACTATACTCGCCAGGGCATCTCGCAAAAAGCTTGTGACCAGGCTCTATAACTCAATGCAGGAGCAATCCCCCTTGATGATACCCAGATCGCAGCAATTGTGGGGAGAAGACCTTGGGGAGCCGCTAACGGATGAGCAATGGGCATTCTGTTGTGGGCAGCTGTTGGCATTATCCCCTAACTATAAACTCAGGCTAGTGCACTTTAAATTCCTGCACAGATACTACCGCACTCCATCTTCCCTTCACCGTATGGGCCTTAGGGACGATGATAGATGCTGGAAATGTGGGGCGGAGGGGGCTTCCTTCTTACATGTAGCTTGGCACTGCCCAGCGCTTTCTGAGTAATGGGTTGAAATATTCGGAGCAATCAACCAAATACTTGGGAGGGATGACGCCCCGTCGGCAATGCTGGGCATCCTTGGCTGGGTTGCGGACACAGCGCCTGCGAACCGTAAGCTCCACGCGCTCCTACTGCTATACGCAAAGAGGCGGGTGGCTGTCACATGGGGGCGAAAGTTCAAACAGAGATTGAAAGACTGGTTGTCTGATGTGACGTATGGCCATGCTCAGCTGGGGTCCTGTTGGGAGCTGATGCCTGCTGCTGCGCGCCCGAGAGACATCTGGGAACCTTTCCTGCAATGGTCACGCAGCGGCCAGTCTCAACCCGGGACAGCTCCTGGTAGCCCGGTTGGACACTCATAACCTGCTGGGTGGTTGTATTGCCTGTTCGAATGTGTCTGCCTGTCCCACCCATGTACATTGTAGCGGAGATGACCGCCGAATACGTTGGCGCTAGCTGACTGGCCTCCAGCATTTGATTTGCGAACTGTATTTGGGCCTCCGCCCACATTGTCATCATTGCTGGGGGTACTGTAGGCTTGCTATCCCGAACCTGCATTAGCATAATGATGTATTTATTTGCCTCTACACACGCATTCTGATGGAAATGTTTTCTTGACGGTAGTCCTGATGAACACCTATGTTATTGTTGGAACTGTTAAACAAAATGAAAATGACATCTCCTTTTATGATTTATCGACTGAAAGCATTGTAAGATCTGTCTGTGCTCGTTTGCACATTATACATGTTTTCAAGATGTAACTGCAGCTTTCTCGCTCTGATTATGTTTAATAAAAACATTAAAAAAAAAAAAAAAGCAGGGGCATACAGGAAGTCTGGCGTATGAACTTTGGTAGATTGATGGAATGGCTGGAGAATAAGTCTAAATTCCAGTCCACCTCACCACTGTCCTTGGCTGGAAGAATAGCCATAACCAACATTATAATATTTCACAAGTTTCTTTATCTCTTTGTAAACATACCTATCCCCTCACCAGAGCCTTTTTTAATTCTCTCCGCTTCAAGCTCATAGCCCTGGTGTTGGCTGGGAAGCAGCCTCGTGTGAGCTGGGAGCTTATGACACTTCCATTGGCAATGGGAGGGCTAGGAACACCAGAGCTGGAACTTTACGCATTATGTGCGCAAGCAAAATTTCTCCATTTCTGGATCTACCCGATCCCATTTCAGCCACATGTGGCCATCGAAAGGGACGTGGATGACCCTGTCCCGCTGCACGCTGCAGTATACAAACCATATCACAGAACACCTGGCGAGGTAAACACAGTCAAAACTCTCAGATGGTCCTAGGAGGGTCCGAGAAGGAGAGTTGGTACCCCACTACTTTATGCCCAGTCTATCACAATTGCACAAGACCCACAATTCCCTACACTTCAAGATAAAGGTACTATTGAACATGCACACAAGATGGGCATCTCGAGGCTAGGAGATCTCTACCCGCAAGATACGTTCCTGGAAACACTGCGGAACCAGGACGGCAGTCCCACTCCCATTTCTGGATCTACCCGATCCCATTTCAGCCACATGTGGCCATCGAAAGGGACGTGGATGACCCTGTCCCGCTGCACGCTGCAGTATACAAACCATATCACAGAACACCTGGCGAGGTAAACACAGTCAAAACTCTCAGATGGTCCTAGGAGGGTCCGAGAAGGAGAGTTGGTACCCCACTACTTTATGCCCAGTCTATCACAATTGCACAAGACCCACAATTCCCTACACTTCAAGATAAAGGTACTATTGAACATGCACACAAGATGGGCATCTCGAGGCTAGGAGATCTCTACCCGCAAGATACGTTCCTGGAAACACTGCGGAACCAGGACGGCAGTCCCACTCCTTTCCTCAAATTATTACTCTATTACCAGCTTAGAGTGACTTGCAAAATGATTCATACCACTTTTCCGGTGCCTCAGGCAACCACGATACTGCTAGAACACCTATTTACCACTCCGTCTCCTAGAAAGCTGATCACCAGACTATACAATCACACGCAATCCAACACCCCACCAATGCAGTCGAAGGTCCTAGTTAAGTGGAGGTTAGATCTAGATGGTCTTCCTACGGACAAGCAATGGCCGTTCTGCTGCTCCCAGTTGCGTAACCTATCTTTAAACTAAGATTAATACACTTCAAGTTCCTTCATAAAGTGTATCGCACCCCCTCACAACTACACAACCTTGGATTACGCCAGGACTCAAACTGCTGGAAGTGTAGCCAAAAAATGCAACTTTCCTACATGCGGCATGGGCTGTCCAGTCGTAGCTGGTGTTTGGGAGGAATTTTTTTCACTATCAGAGCTGTTACAGGGTACACTCTTGACTCCACGCCACTTGTGGCACTTCTAGGGAACGTTGAGAAAGCTCCACCAGAGAAGTGCAGGCTTTTTGCGATGATGCTCCTTCTTGCTAAGCGCAGGGTTTCTATACAGTGGGGTGCACCTCAACCTCCCCGCATTAAAATTTGGATTCAGGACATATGGGTATTGCCAGGAGCAGCTTGCTGCGTTCTGGGACCTGTTGCCCATGGCCTCTCGCCCTAAAGTTACCCCTATGAGGGTCTGATCAAGTGGGAAATTCACTATGCATGCATGCATTCTACATCTAGGAGCCGTCAAGTTCTTGAATAGTACAGTAAACCTTGACCTTTAATTGTGACCTGACCAAATGTGGACCTCCACTTCAGCATATTGTATTTAGGTGCTTCTGTGAGACTAATATACAATGGCTATTCATCATGGATTAATGTAAGTGGCGCTGTGTGGCATATGTTGTTACTCATGTGTAAGGCTTACACTGGTGGATGTTTATGTTATGTTATGTTATGTTATCCGGATTTATATAGCGCACAGATGCCCCAGCAAAGGGGCGTCCTGGCGCTAGTACAGAACATAAAACCGGACGAGGTGAGAGACAAAACACAACACAGCAGAACTATGGGGGTAAGGGGAAAAGAAAGGTTTTAACAGCCTTCCTAAAGGCAAGGAGCCCATCGATAGCACGAATGTGAACAGGCAGGGAATTCCATAGTTTGGCAGCAAGAACTCGGAAAGAGCGTCCGCCAATCCTGGATCTCTTAAAGCGGGGCACTATGGTAAGGTGGAGAGCAGAGGACCTCAGAGAGCGAGTTGGAACATAAGGGGAAATAAGATGCTCCAGAATCTGAGGGGATGACAATTTAAGAATTTTAAATGTCAAGGTCAATGATTTAAACTTTATCCTCTGTGCCACCGGAAGCCAGTGGAGATTATAAATGGTTTTCCTAGCTGAGCAGAATTTGGGTAAACCAACCAGGGCCCTGGCGGCAGCGTTCTGGACACGTTGGAGACGAGAGAGTTCAGCCTGGTTGACTCCAAGAAAAAGAGAGCTAGCATAGTCTAATTTAGACAATATCATGGCTTGCACAATGAGTTGTCGAGTGGGAGCGTCAAAATATTTAAAGGTGGACGACCGAAGCTGACGTAAAAGCCCAAAACATGCTGCTGCAATCTTTTTAGTATGGGTGGAAAAACTCAATTGTGAGTCAAACCATACCCAAAGGTTTGTAACTTCAGCAACGGGGGTAGGAGTAGGACCGAGCTCATGCGGCCACCAGTTATCGCCCCACAAATGTGATTGTTTCCCCACAATAAGCACCTCAGTTTTCTTGGCGTTTAATTGTAGGAAATTGTCATTCATCCAGTGGGCCACGGATATAAGTCCCTCACGGAACTTGACTGCCTCAAGATCGGAAGCCCCACTGATAGCAACCGCCAGCTGAGTGTCGTCTGCGTAGGATACGATGGAAAGGTTCCCACGCATGGCGACAACAGCTAGCGGCTGGACATAAAGATTAAATAAAGTGGGGCTAAGAGCCGATCCCTGTGGTACTCCCTGGGCAATCGCATGTGGTTTGGATTCGAAAGGGGGGGTGGTGACCCTGAAGGAGCGATCAGATAAAAAAGATCTGAACCATTCAAGAGCGATATTATCCACCCCGGCTTCAACCAGACGTTGGAGTAGAATGTCATGGGAGACAGTGTCGAAAGCGGCACTTAGATCAAGGAGCACCAGTGCCGCCGTGTGACCTGAATCCACCAACATGCGAAGATGTTCGGCCATATACAGGAGCGCGGTCTCAGTGCTGTGACCGGGCCTAAATCCATTCTGCGAAGGATCTAAAATATTCGCAGAATGGAGATGGTTAGCTAAGATGGTGTTAACATGGGCCTCGGTCAGTTTAGCAGCCCACGGGAGGAGAGAAATGGGGCGGTAATTTTCCGCTTTATTGGGGTCTAATGCAGGTTTTTTTAGAATAGGAATTACCTGCGCCTGTTTCCAGGCACAGGGAACAGAGCCTGAAGACAGAGACAGATTAATAAGCCTACAAAGTGGTGGGAGGCAAAGGGAGGGAGATTCGCGAGACTGAGAAGGCCGCAAAGGGTCTTTAGGAGAGCCTGACTTCACTCGAATAACGAGTTTGTTGAACTCCTCTATAGACAGCTCTGGAAAATGGGATAGCGTGGAGGAAGTTTTTGAAGTGGCTGTGTGGCACTGCCGAGAATCTGAGGGGCTGGGAAAAGCTCGATAAATTCCTTCCACTTTACTGACAAAAAAGGCAGCTAAGTCTTCACAATGGGAGGAAGAACAAATCTCAGCGGTAGCAGTTCTACAAGTAGTGAGCTCTTTCAGTGCTTTAAAAATAAGTTTAGTAGGATTGGTACTAGCACTGAACTCACGGGAGAAGTAGGAAGCCCGGGCCCTACAGATAGCTCTGTGGTACTTCTTGATGGTGGCTAGGTACAAAGGTTTACCAGGCAATTGATTGTAAGACTGCAATACAAGCTGTTTTATGTTTATGTCTGCACAAAATTCAAATAAATAAAACTTTTTTTTAAAAGTCAGATTGTCCTGTGTACTAACATATCATGTTACTCTAGTTAAACATTATTTTGGTCTTTATGGAGTTAATTTTTAGATCTTAAGTTGTTTAGTGAACTCTAGGTTTCCAGTGCCTAAAGAGCATACACACAAGGCCCACCACTGTCATAGCCAACATTGCAGTATCATCTACATTTTTCAAGGGTTGTGTGTTGATGCCACCAAGACCAAGTTGAGCAGATCACTTTCTGTAAATTCATACACCATGTTGACTGTGCATACACTGAATAAAAAAAGGGCATCAACACACAACTTTGATTTGATCCCAGTTTTGCAATTACTTTAAGGGTCAGTTGGTCTTTACATACTACCTTGACCACCATGAATTAGTATACAGGCATTGAAGAGCTAGGGAAGATGGGCGTAATACCCCCAATTTCTGAATTTGCTACACAATATCTGGCAATCCACAAGTTCAATTGCAGAGGAGTAATGATAACAGCCTTCCCCAAAATGAAAGATTATTTTTCAAACGGGCCACACAGGACCATGGAGTCTCCAACAGTCGCAATGTTTTAGTAATAAAATACAATACCTCTTCTGTAATGTTTATGGATAGTGTTGCTTGTCCCTAAAATGGTCCCAGCATTGGTGGTTAGACACACATAATAAAGGCACACTGGGCAACCACATTTCAGGAGAGACACAGTTCCTTGGCCTAGGGTTTACCACTTTGCCCATATTTTGAACAATTAAACAATTATTTCAAGTCCCCCTTTCTATAGTTGAATAGGAGGTTTAATTTAGATATTAAATGGGAAAGGAGCTAAAGAGAAGCCTTTAAGTAGATTTAAGAGAAATGATATAGGTAGAAACTCATAGTCCATCCCCTAAAATGTAACTTTCAATTGTTTACTTGAAAGAATGCCTAGAGCTCGCGTGGACAGACTCATAAGTTTGGATGCTCGTGACAAAAGACCATGAGTAAGTCAAGCAATACCAGGATGGCCTGTAAGGCTACCTCTTTAGGAGCTTGGGCAGTCAGAAATTACCAGGCAGTATTCAAGGCGAGGTCTGTTTACCACAGATGTGCCTCCGCTACAAGTACATTTGTTTCACAACAGAATAAACAAGTTTCTCCTCTTAAAAACACTTAATTTGTCAAGAGTTAACAAAGTTCACAAAGCTTACTCTAGTAGTTGGTAAGGAGTTAGAAACTCTGATACCCCGTAATAGTATATAAACAAAGGCACTGCCCAGATGGAGCTAATACAGCCAAGTCGCATTATCCACTTTTGTAGAGCTTCTCCACAAACAAACGTTTTATCTTAGCACGTTCTTAAACTGGTTTCCTCTTGGTACAGTGATGTGATATCAAGGTTATCAGTTGTATATGGTTAGAAAGTATTTGTTTGCTAGGTCTACTATGTAGTGAGTGAGCATGCAGGAAAACAAACTAAAGACAATGGATTTCCCAGAACTGCTCATCATACTACAGACAACAATTTACATACAAGCAACATACAAAGTAAACACTCAAATGAAGAGAACACACATGTAGGCAGGCAATTAGTCAATAATTACATTCAGAAAAACATGAATGTATAATCAAATATATATAAATTAATTAGTAATGCATGAGGTGTGATTGGGTTACATGACGTTCATCATCAGAGTCAAGTAAACGTCTATATGTTTCACCATGTTTTTCCTTCCGTCACTTGAAATGCGCTGCGCTTTCCCCCAATTACTAAACTGGCGTCATCCAAACCCACCACTGCTTCTGCTCCAGAAGAAAGGAGGGAGGTGCAAAGAGACACAGAAGACGTGCAGATAAATATTGAGAAGAAGAACAAGACCAGTCAAGTCCCACAAGTACCAGGAAGGACCAGACATGGTCACCACCAAACACAGGCGGATGTACGTCGTTACAACACATGCTTTTACAATGCATGCCTTTACGACGCAACTTTTACAACGCAAGTCGTTACAACGACTTGCGTTGGGGGGCGCTGGATAGTGAATAGTTTAATTTACTATTCCAACTCCAGTCCCCGTGGATAGTAGGGAAGGTGTTGGATAGTAAATTAAAACTATTCCCTATCCTAGAGCGCCCCCAGCGCAAGTCGTTGTAATGACTTGCGTTGTAATGGTTGCGTCGTAAAGGTACTGCGTTGTAAAAGTTGTGTTGTAAACGCTGTTCCCCAACACAGGCTAAGGATGTATCGTAAGGGCTGACGGCATGGTCAGGTCTCGTCTAAAAACAAGAGTGCACAAGGTGTATCCCTTCACCCTACCCAACAAGGTAAAGCAGTCCTTTACAGCTAGTTTTCAGAATGTGTCTGATGCAGCAGCGCACTCTTCTGAAACAGACATTGGGAGACCATCCTTGGGCCACACTGAGTAACAGGGGAGGGCATGTCAGGGAGCAGGACTGACTCCTTTCATTTACTAAACTCAGGTTCTGGTAAGTATTTTATAAATAATGTAATACTGGCTACAAAAACTATATATACACAGCATTTTTAAAGAAAGTGTACAATTTACATTAGTATTTTCATGATATTCATGATATTCCTATTTACTGGGCATCACAGTAAGCAGAAGAGTTTCCCCGCATACACCATATCTCACACTGCCCGCTCCATTTCTCACATCCACCCGCTCATAACACTGCAGAGGTTGCAGCCTCGGTGGGGTCAACTAGACATTCTCTGGAAGCATGCATACTTTTGCTCACATGCTACACCACAAAACTTGAGGACCATGAAAGGCTAGCAATACACTTTGAAGTTTAGCAGAAAGAAAGTGATTACCATCAGTCATCCATCTGCTAAGAGGAGAAATCCAGCTCATGCGAGCTGCCTGAGCAGTAAGAGAATTATCAGCAAGTCTCAGAAAGCTAACCATGGTAGGGGGCACTCAGCTGGCCGTTCCCAGTACACCACCTCCAGCACAGGCCAACCTTCTCAGCAGGGTCAATGGCAGGATTACTCTTGCTTCGGGGGATCCTACTCCAACAAAGGGCAATCGCGCCACAGAGGTCACCGTAACGGACCCACGGTGCAGGGGTTAGTTCCACATAGAGTTCTACAGGTCGCCCTTCCAACCAAACCGGTTTCCCCCTTCCCATCCTTTTCTCCGGGCAGGAGTCCGCCCTGATTCAGCGAGAGATTTAGAAGCTTCTGGCAAAAGAGGCAATTTGTCCTAACCCCAGGGTGTATACTCAATCTATTTCTGATCCAGGAGCAAGATGTGGTGAGAGCCTGGTGATCAATCACCGGGAGTTCAACCAGTGGTTTACCGCCACTTAAAGATTGAGGGCATACACCTACTCCATGATCTTGTTTGATCTAACGAGTGGATGGTCTTCAAAGATGCGTATCACACAGTGCCCATTTTTCCACCACATTGACATTTCCTCCACTTCCAGTCAGAGCCAAACTTTCGAGTTCACCTCTCGACCTTATGGCCCTGTCTTCAGCCCCTTGCTGTTTCATCAAGGTTCTGAAACCAGTGATAGAATGTTTGAGAGAGCATGGTATTTGTATGATAGTATACCTGGAAAATATGCTGCTGATGGGTCAATGCCCAAGAGCTCCGTCACGGCACCTACAAATGGCAGTGCATCTCTTTTAGGGCCTTGGTTTCGTAATCAACCAAGCAAATCCAAACCTAGTCCGATCGTGCTCCACCACCTTTCTGGGGTCTGGGATTGATTAGATGGTGACTACGCTAAGCCTTCCTTCCAAGAAAATAGTCAAAATCCTGCATGAGGTGAGGAGAACCTCTCTCCACCTAATAGCAATTGTCATCCTCCACTCAGGCCATTTTTCCAGAACCGCTCTATTTTCGAGCTCTACAGCGTTTGAAAGCATCTCATCTTCGCTGTGGCCTCATATACTCCAAAGTGCGTTCCTCTGTCAGACGAGTCCAGGGAAGAGCATCAGTCGTGACTCTCCCACATGGAAGTGTGGAACAGCCACGCAATGCTCAATTCGCAACCGGATCTGGTAATCGAGTCAGATGCCAGCGGCTCCGGTTGGGGGGCTCGTTGTGGACAATTCACCACTGGCAGCAAGTGGTCCACCTCAGAGCAGTCCCTGCACATCAACTGCTTGGAACTGATGGCGGGCTCCTTTGCAGTCAAATGTTGGACCAGGGAACAGGTGTAATTGAGCATTCTGCTGAGGATAGACAATGTGGGCTCTTTCAATTTCAGGAACGGGCTCTGCCAAATAGGAATGAGAAACTTCCACAGTCGGCTTGGTTCCAGGAAGAAAGACGGCAAATGCCAGGGGACTATAAGAATTGTACTACATGGTAGCTCTTGATTGGACATGGACTTCTTAGTTTGAGACTTCACTTCCCATGGGTTACTGGGAATTAAGTTTGTTCTGCTTGTTATTGTTGAAATAACATGGCTGCTGAGCAATAAAATGATAAAAAGACAGCATATTCTTCGCCTCGGAGTCCTTGATAGAATTGAAACTTTCTGCACTCCCAGCCTCCCCACCACCATCCAAAATTATACCACAATGTTTTTTCTGGTCAAATGTATCTGGCCTTTAGCCACCTGAATAAAAAGACATTCATTCTTTAAGCTAAATATTAAAATATAGATTTTCACTTTGATTGTTTTCCTTATTTTAAAGAAAGCAGTCACTTAATTGGGTGAAGTTTGGGAGATTTACAACATGGTGAGTGTACTATTAAATAAACAATGCTAAGGAGGTGCATTGCTCCTTAGATTGATCTTGGAGACGACAGGGCTCTGCTACTTTATAATGACTTAGGTAGCGATTAGCGACAGAGTGAGGTGGTCAGTAACCAATTTGGTAACTGACATAGAAGTGATGAATTCACTCCTTCCAAAAACCAGGTCTCAACTGGACTACGCTGCAACACCCATTTCATGCGGAGAAAAAAAAGAAATCAGTCAGCTGTGTGAACACAAAAAGCAGCCAGAAAGGAGTGTGGTGGGCTACCACTGGATGACACTCCTCATCCTGGTTCTCCACTTTAGCTAGAATCAGACGTAAACGGCCAGACTATTAATTTGAGAAAGAAGAGATCTTCATTCTTATTGTTGTAATCAAAAACATACTTCGATACCCTTAGGGGGTTATAAACAACTAATAGGCCAAGGGAACTCTAAATGTGTTGAAGCCAATTCAAGTGTCATCTGTGGTAGTGGTGCATTATGTTAGTTAATAGATGGCACTGTTGCACTTACATGTCAGTACAACACAAAGCAAAAATGTGGATTGAATTTCACAAACACAACCACTATATGTAACAATTAGGTGGGCTGATTTAAAGTGGCCAACGTATGATGGTTCTAATTCTGTAGTGAGCGAGTTTGTGAATGCAATGCTGCAAAAGTCGCACAAACCAAACTTCCACACCAACTGTGGTAGAAATGTGAATTAAAAACTTCCCAGGTTGCTGGCTCTTCCACCAAGATACCCAGCTCCCTCTGTGTAGCTCTGAAGACCCCAATGCAGGAAAAAAGTGCAGTGTATTCAAGGCAGGTAACATTGAAGAAATGTTTTTTGCAACCATGGTGTGCACGCAAATGAAAGGAAGACCAGCAGTGGGCTTAATCCTGTAGTTTAAACTTTCAGCAAGAAATTAACTTCAAGGGATTTACTCTCTCCAAAACAGAAACTGGACTTGGCAAAACAACGGATCAAAAAGGTGCCAAGGAGTAACAGTATCAAACCTTCCAAACAACCACAATCATTAACTATTTATATGAAATCGGACAACTGTGCTAGGGTTTCAGTCTCAGTAAATGCGTGGTACCAATATGTCAAGTCAAGTCAAGTCAAGTCAAAGAATTTATATAGCGCACTACATACCCAGAGGGTCTCAAGGCGCTTAGGAAGGGGAGGAGGATTATTTGTCAAATATCCACGTTTTAAGTTGCTTTCTGAATGCTAGGTGGTTCTGGGTAAGGCGAAGGTAAGTAGGGAGTGAGTTCCATGTTTTAGCAGCCAGGTATGAGAAGGATCTGCCTCCCATGGTGGTCTTGTTGATGCGAGGTACAGTGGCGAGGGCTTGGCTGGAAGAACGTAGTTGGCGGGAGGGGGTGTAGAAGGACAGTCGTGAGTTGAGGCATTCTGGTCCGATGTCGTAAAGTGATTTGTGTGCGTGGGTTAGTAGTCGGAAAGTGATTCTCTTGTTGACGGGTAGCCAGTGGAGGTCTTTCAGGTGACCAGAGATGTGTTCGTTGCGCGGGATGTCTAATATGATTCTGGCTGAGGCGTTTTGGATTCGTTGGAGTTTCTTCTGGAGTTTAGCGGTAGTACCTGCGTAGAGGGTGTTTCCGTAGTCCAGTCGGCTCGTTACCAGAGCATGGGTGACAGTTTTCCTGGTTTCGGTGGGGATCCAGCGAAATGTTTTTTTGAGCATGCGGAGAATGTTGAAGCAGGATGAGGATACGGCACTGACTTGTCTGTTCATTGAGAGTGAAGAATCCAGGATGACGCCTAGGTTCCGTGCGTGGTCTGTCGGTATGGGTGCTTTTCCAAGGGCTTCCGGCCACCAAGAGTCGTCCCATGCAGAGGGGGATGTACCTAATATGAGGACTTCTGTTTTATCGGAGTTCAGTTTCAGACGGCTGTGTTTCATCCATTCGGCGACTTCTTTCATTCCTTCGTGTAGGTTAGTTTTGGCGGTGCTGGGGTCATTGGTGAGCGAAAGGATTAGTTGAGTGTCATCCGCGTAAGAGATGATGTTGAGGTTGTGTTGGCGGGCGATGGTTGCGAGGGGGCTCATGTATGCGTTGAAGAGGGTGGGGCTGAGTGAGGATCCTTGTGGTACGCCACAGATGACTTCAGTGGCCTCGGACTTGAAAGGTGGAAGGCGGACTCTCTGGGTTCTTCCGGAGAGGAACGAGGTGATCCATTCAAGTGCTTTTCCTTGTATTCCGATGTTACTGAGGCGTTGTAGAAGGGTGCTGTGGCAGACTGTGTCGAAGGCTGCAGAGAGGTCGAGGAGGATGAGGGCGACTGTGTCTCCATTGTCCAGTAGAGTTCGAATGTCGTCTGTTGCTGCGATGAGGGCGGTCTCAGTGCTGTGTTTAGCTCGGAAGCCAGATTGTGAGGAGTCGAGGGATTTGTTGGCTTCGAGGAAAGCGGCGAGCTGGTTGTTGACAGCTTTCTCGATTACTTTTGCCGGGAATGGAAGGAGCGAGATGGGGCGGTAATTTTTGAGTTCGGTGGGGTCCGCTGTGGGTTTTTTCAGAAGGGCGGTGAGTTCAGCGTGTTTCCAGCTCTCAGGGAAGGTTGCGGAGTTGAAGGAGCAGTTGATGACGTCTCGGAGGCGCGGTGCTATGACGGAGTCTGCTTTGTTGAAGATGTGGTGAGGACATGGGTCTGTGGGGGATCCTGAGTGGATGGAGTTCATCAGGCGGATGGTGTCCTCAGTGGAGATTGGGTTCCAGTCGTTAAGGGTGTTCACGGGGGGAGAATGTTCAGCATATGGTTGGGCGGGTTGGTCTCCGGGTTGGTTGTCGAAGCTGTTGTGGATGTCTGCAATCTTGTTGTGGAAGAATGAGGCTAGGGAGTCGCAGAGGGCTTGAGAGGGGGTGATGTCGTTGGAGTTGGCCGAGGGATTGGAAAATTCCTTGACGATGTTGAAAAGTTCCTTGCTGTTGTGGGCGTTGTTGTCAAGTCGATCCTTGAATGCTGTTTTCTTGGCCTTTCGGATTAGTTGGTGGTGTGTGCGGGTGGCGTTTTTGAAGGCGTCCTTGGTGCTAGTGGTTGGGTCTTTTTTCCAGGCCTTTTCAAGGGAGCGGCAGAGTTTCTTGGACTTCTTAAGATCATCGTTGAACCATGAGGCCTTCTTGTTGCCAGGTTTGCTTTGACGTTTTTTCAGTGGTGCTAAGGTGTCGGCGGTGTTGGATAACCATAGGGTGAAGTTAGCGGCGGCTTGGTCTGGGTTAGAAGAGTGGGCTGGGGCGTTTAGAAGGAGCGATGAGGAGATCTGGTCGATGGTGATTTTGTTCCAGTGTCTTTGAAGAGTTGGTTGGAGGTGGTTGATGGGTTTTGGCTTGTTGAAGGTGAAGTGAACGCAGCTGTGGTCAGTCCAGAGGAGATCCGTAGTGTGGCTGAAGGAGACATGATTGCTGGAGGTGAAGATGGGGTCGAGTGTGTGACCTGCGATGTGGGTGGGGGAAGTGACCAGTTGTTTAAGTCCGAGGTTGGCGAGGTTGTCCAAGAGGGTGGTGGTGTTTCGGTCGTTGATATTTTCAAGGTGAAAGTTGAGGTCTCCCAGAAGGATGTAGTCTTTGGAGGGGAGCGCGTGTGGAGTGATGAAGTCCGTGATGTCTTCACTGAATTTTGCGCGGGGTCCTGGTGGTCTGTAGAGGAGGGTGCCTCTGAGTGTGGTCTTGGGGTCGATGTGGATCTGGAAGTGAAGGTGTTCGGAGTTGGCGAGGTTGGTGTCAGAGCTGGTTGAGATGCGGATTGATTTCTTATGGACGATAGCGATTCCTCCTCCTGTGTGGCCGGTACGGTCCTTGCGAGTGATCTTATAGTCTTCAGGGATGGCAATGGTGATGTCAGGGGCGGAGGAGGCGTTCATCCAAGTTTCCGTTAGGAAGGCGACGTCTGGAGAGATGGTGTCTAGTATATTCCATAGGTCAATGGCGTGTCTGTGGACCGAGCGGGTGTTGAGAAGGATGCATTGTAGGTGGTTGGGGTCGGGAGTCTGTGATGTTGTCGGTGCCGCTGAATTTGCAGGAGTAGCAGGAGAAAGGTCCATGGGTATGTCCGGGAGCGGCTTGGACGCAGTTAGGGGCGCGACCGGGGTTAAGGGCTAGGAGCGTGGTGGCATCGTAGGTAATGCGGGTGGGGAGGGAGGGGGGCCAGGGGGTCTGGCGCTGGGCGCGGTCCAGGCGCGGACGGGCGTAGACGGGCTTACCTTTGGCGCACCTTCGGCGCGGATTGGGCGCGGTCGCTGCGCGTGAACGCTGCGCGCGGGAACTACTGTCATATATGGATAGTGGAGGGGGAGGGGCGAGGGCGACTCAGCTGGGAGGCGGGGCGGGCTGACCAAGACAACAACAACCAACAAAATGGAGGAGGGGGGAGCACAACAGAGCGCTTGGGGAGAACGCGCTAACACAGCTGCAGAAATGTAAAATTACAAGCCAAAGCGCGTTATAAGCAAAGCGGCAGCCAGGCAGAGCTATATGAGACAGATAGGAGGCAGAATCCACAAAAGCGCTGCTTCAACGATACCAGTACACGCCAGGGAGCACTGGGAGCGACCACTCCGGCCAGAGCGAAGAGCGAGTCACAGCGCTTCCAGGTAGGGAGGCGCAGTTTGTATTCTGTGGGAGGGCGACTCAGCTGGGAGGCGGGGCGGGCTGACCAAGACAACAACAACCAACAAAATGGAGGAGGGGGGAGCACAATAGAGCGCTTGGGGAGAACGCGCTAACACAGCTGCAGAAATGTAAAATTACAAGCCAAAGCGCGTTATAAGCAAAGCGGCAGCCAGGCAGAGCTATATGAGACAGATAGGAGGCAGAATCCACAAAAGCGCTGCTTCAACTATACCAGTACACGCCAGGGAGCACTGGGAGCGACCACTCCGGCCAGAGCGAAGAGCGAGTCACAGCGCTTCCAGGTAGGGAGGCGCAGTTTGTATTCTGTGGGAGGGCGACTCAGCTGGGAGGGCTGACCAAGACAACAACAACCAACAAAATGGAGGAGGGGGGAGCACAACAGAGCGCTTGGGGAGAACGCGCTAACACAGCTGCAGAAATGTAAAATTACAAGCCAAAGCGCGTTATAAGCAAAGCGGCAGCCAGGCAGAGCTATATGAGACAGATAGGAGGCAGAATCCACAAAAGCGCTGCTTCAACGATACCAGTACACGCCAGGGATATGGGTTAGACATGCGGTTTTCTATGAAAGTACTTTCGTAAAAGTGGACAACGGGTAGGTACACGGAGGTAGAGAGAGAGGCTGTATGATCACCCGTTTCCCCTCATCTGTTTGTAGGCCCTAAACGTCCTTGTTGTGGACTTTACACTGCCACACTAAGGATGGCATTTTATGTTTACTCACAAGATGGGGAAAGGAACCTTTGTGTTGAGGATACTGTGGCCCATTCCCTTTTATGGGCATAACAACTAGCTTTAAAATGTCCTACCTCCTAAATATTGACTTGAATATTATACATTCTGCTACATGTGCATGCCTGTGTCACGCGTTCGCAGGTAGGACAATTCAAAGTTTAGTCTCCCATGGTTAAATTGCACATGTGGTTGGAAATGTAGACGCTTGATCAGAGTATCTTAGACAAGCATTTGTAATGCAATAGGTCTCGCATTTACGCGAGTTTAAGCTATTGGCATTGTAAATGACAATGCCTTTTATTTATGTTTTAAAAACGAAAACAAAAATAAAAGGAATTGTCATTTGCAATGTCAATAACTCAAAATCGCGTAAATGCGAGACCTATAGCATTGCAAATGATTGTTTCTTTTTCTTTACACATTCCCAGCCTTTCACATAAACTCCAGGAATTGAACACTTAACCTTCCGAGTAAGAGTCTATAATATAATCCAGAGGTGACTGAACACAAAATGCTGCAATGTTTTGAGCCACACTCCAAATGACACACACCGCCCGAGGTCCAGAAAAGCCATAAAAGCAAGAGCAAAGAATAACGACATATGGCAGGCACATAAGAAGAGATTTAACCTAAGAATTAACCACAGTGCATGTAGCATTATCCCAACCAACATGTGTACCTAGGTGATCTGAGGCAAGGCATGGGCTTTGGTCTGAAGACGTTCAGGTACCCACCTAGTATTTACACACATACTCCTATGTTTAGAATGCAAGTCTACTGAACTTTAAATTCCGGTTCTGGCTTCAGCCCAACTCTAAACAGGACTGCGAAGTGTTGGGCACAATCTTGAGACTATCGCTGCTTGGTAGCGCCTGAGCTGAGATGACCTGTTCCCTTTCCGTTTACCCCGAAAACCATAGCCCTTTAATATGCAAAGCATCACGTAATTATTAGGGCTCCCGCACCGCAGTAATTAAGCCTCAGATTACCGAGAGCAGATTAAGACCCGACCTTACCCCCCCCCCCCATCGGGTCTCTCGCCTTTCCGGTTCTGACCAACAAAGAGCACCGATCACTGAGACAGATCTGCCTCTCTGTGACGTTCCAGGCGTGGTCTCCTAGTGAAAATAAAAGCGCGAACTCCAGCTGCGTGCAAGGCCAGTCATTTGGCATACTAGTGACTCACAAGAAATCCCCTCACAACGGTGTGATCAGGAATCATAAGAGGTCAAAGCAACAAACCACATACCAGCATGCTGCTCGGTGGTAATACTCACCACTCCAGCCGCACACACGAAAGACAAGCACGGACCCCAAAGTGAAAGAGGACTAAGCGGCGAATAAAACAAGCTCTCGCCATTGTGCAAAGGCAGGCGCTTGTTCATATTTGCATCGTGCTTTCACTTAAAGTGAAAGCGCGATGCAAAAATAAACATGCAGCTGCCCTTGCCAAAGGAAACTGAAAAAAGCTGTCGCCATTACTCAGATAATAACAAAAAGGGCTTTACCCAGTAATTAAAGGAGACCGTGTCAGGCCGCAAGTAAACAATCTAGTCCGGGTGGGCGAGCCCAAAAGGAGACAGGGCGGTAACAAAGAACCCTCGTTTTCAATGGGAAGCCAACGTTTAGCATAAACGATGACGCCAGTCAAAAGGAATGATGGGCGGGGCTTCAAGTCCCCTTCTGAAATCTACTCCATTACAAAAAGCCTTGCAGAGCAAGCAGCGCATGTGCGCTGCAATGCAGGTCTGGGAGACCTAAAAAACAACACTATCTGAGCAGAGCAGACAGCTTCTGTGTTGGAGGTACACTGCTTACTTCCATCATGCCGCTTGTAACAAAAACCATACACTACGCCATTCAAACTGTTTGTTCAAGCTCGTTCTAAAAAAACGTGATAAAAATACACTGAATGCACAGATAGGCTGTATTTGCAGAGCGGAAACTGTCTGATCACAAAAAAGGGCTTACAGCCACTGCTAATAATGGTACACAGATTGTGAAAAATCACTGTCCCTGAAATTGCAAAATTTCACAAGTCAAAAACAGTGGTATTGAGAGGAAGATGGAATATTGATAGTACAGCAAACTTTATGACATACCCATCCATGCACAGTAGACTAAATAGGTAAATATTAACAAGCAGGAGTCAGAGGTGATGGTTGGGTTCATAGGTTGAAAGTGGGGCGAGGCTGACCGATTTAAAAAAAGAAAAATCTCCTTCCTTTCTCTCTTAACTGTTGAAGATTACACCGCACCTACTGCATTCAGGTACAGTGTAGTCACGCAGAAGTGTCCATTAATGCGGTCATCAAGGTTTGAGCTCTGCTGTATCAGAAGTGGTAAAAGGCCTACTCTGAGCACAGAAGAGTGATAGCCGACACAGGCAGATACAGGACTAAAATGTCTAACGAGCTTCTGGGTGCATTTAAATATGTGGCAGACATGGATTAGAATACTCGTCGGCATGTGTCAGATTCTGTGGACCAAAGGGTTCTTCGATAGGAAAGATTCAATTTTATCTTACAATTAAAATCAGGATGCGTCAAATCTAGATGGTCCTTGGGTCAGGTAGGCGACAAACAGCTAATGTAGCACCCGCCACTCCTAAAAGTACCCCAGGTTTAAACGACCAGGGGACTACTTAAGGCTGGACACTCCAGATAGTCCTCAATCTAAAATGAATACAATTAAAACAGCTGCTTCATCTCTTCTGTACAGGTACAGCGATGCTGCTGTTACAAGATGAAGTGCAATGACTAGTTTATCATTGTAGTGCATAGGATCCACTAGTCAATGAAATACTCATTGTTCAATATTAAGTATAAATAAATCAATGTTTAATTTGTTGGGGCTCAAGAATTCTAGGTTGTCAGGTGTCTTGCATCCGAAAGCACTTCAAAATATCACTTCAGATAATACACCTGACTAAAGCTCTCCTGACCCATGTCAAGCTGGAGACTGTCCCCAAAGATCCACTTCACAGAACAGGTAGGTAAATTACTCTCAAGCCATGACATAGAAGATGCCCTGACCCATACCAAGATCTAGGAAACAAGCATTGGCATAGCCAATAGGTCTCGCTTTTGGGACCTTATAAGTATTTAGTTATTCAGCACAATATCCTTGGTGCAATAACCAACTGTTGCAAGGCTAAAAACGTATAAGGTCCCAAAGGCGAGACCTATTGGCTATGCCAAGGCTTGTTTTTAGAGGCCTGGCATGCAGTTTTAAATATAAGCTGGAAAGAAAGGTGCCAACCCGAGGGGCAGGGTCTAGAGAGAAATAGGATAGAAGAGAGGTCAGTTATAATGAGATAGCACAAATAGAAAGGTGAAGCACAGAATGACAGGTAAGGTAAACAAAGTAGCGAGGCAGAGAGGCAGGTAGAGCCGATGGGATGAAAAATAGAAAGATATGAGAAGTAGAGAGTAAAGACGTGCAGATGAGGTAGAGAGATGAGGCTAATACAGCTGAAGGGCGAGGGAGAAGTAGAGAATGGTGAAATAGGGAGAAAGACAGAGGTAAGACAGATGTATTAAACGAGCGAGACATTGGAAGCAGAGAGAGTGAACGGAAACAGTGAAGGAGATAGAAAGAGATGAAAGCAACGGGAGTGATAGATGGAGTGGAAGAGGTAGAGAGCATTGTAGAGAGAAAGAAATAAAATAATGGGAATGGTGAGGGAAAGAGGACATCAATAAAAAGAGAGACATAGAAGGCCAATTGGTGAGGTAAATTGAGAGGCTCGATAGTGTATGAGAGGTGGGGAAGAGAGCGATGAGGCAGTGAGTTGGAGAAGTGTGGCTCAATGGGGAGAAGTGTGGCTCAATGGTTAGAGCGGCAGACCCTGATGCAGAGGTCTAGCCCGGGACAAGGGTTCAATTCCCCGCCTCGGCGGGTCTTGGGCTCAAAAATTCCACTGACCTGATCATTCTCACCTCGGTGCCTATTCCAATCATAGAGTCCCACTCTGCAACTCTGGGCAATAGCTTGCTTAATCTCCACAACGGCCCCCACAACGCTAAGGATGCCTGGCCTCCACCTTGGGGGTGCCCAGGAGTGGACACCTTACAGGGAAAGCCAGGATGGGTTCCACAGCGGTATTCGTACAAGCGTCTTGAGACCCTTGCGGGTGAGTAGTGCGCTACACAAGTATCAATTTTACATTTAGTTGTGAGGCAGAGAGAGAAATGGAGAGCGA